>NC_133328.1:36929040-37109040 GCF_042186555.1 Aquarana catesbeiana
AAGTTCTTACGGTTCCCGTTACCTCAAGTTTCACTATTAAGCACGCAGTAATGCTGCGGGGAGCTCCCCGCGCGCTGGACTCACCACCTACTTCACCTTCATTGCTCATCTCCACCACCAGAGGGCATAGCCGCACCATCTACCAACCATATGAACCTTAAACTGATGACCTTCAATGTGAGAGGCCTGAACAGTCCCTACAAGAGAAGAGCCCTTTGGAAAACTGCTATAGAAGCGAACTGCGACATCCTGTGCGCTCAAGAGACTCACTTTTCTAGCACGAAACCACCAAAATGCACTCATCCCAAATTCCAGCAAGTAATCACAGCCAACAACAACACTAAGAAGAATGGAGTCCTAATAGCTATCAGGGACAGATTAACCTTTTCTCTCTTGCAGGTACATGTGGACCCCCGAGGCCGCTTTATCGTCCTAGTGGCTGACATGGACCATGTCACCTATACCCTGGTAAACCTGTATGCACCGAATGTGAGATCTCTAAAATTTATTCGTAAAGTACTCACAATGGCAAAAAAAATCCAAAAAGGTAGATTAATTGTCTGTGGTGACTTTAACATGGTTATGAATGCGGAGTGGGACACTTCTTCTGTGGCTCTTAGGCAGAGGCCTTCTTTGGGAGCTCTCTGTCATGAGGAACGGCTTTTTGACCCCTGGCGCTGCCTTAGATCCACCGAAAGAGATTATACGCACTTCTCAGCAGTCCATAACAGCTACGCTAGAATTGATTTCTTCCTTACAGACATGCATACGCTACAGAAAGTCCAAACCGCTGACATCCATAACATCACCTGGTCTGATCACGCTCCGGTGACAATTGAGGTTATGGATGACAGCAGGTCCAATCAAAAACCACTGTGGCGCAACAACACATTTCTCCTATCGCAGCCCAAAATTAGGGATGAAATAGCAGAAAAAGTGAATGAGTATTTCAAATTTAACGATACCGAAGAATGCTCCCCAATGACAGTATGGTGTGCTCATAAGGCCTATGCTCGAGGTGTCCTCATTCAGATTGCTTCTAGAGAGAGGAAAAAAAAAATGAACCGTATGTCACAACTCCATGACACTATAGCAGACCTAGAACTGAAACACAAAAATCCCAGCACCAGAACCGACGAGGTTCTTTCCCGGCTAACAACCTGCCGGGAGGAACTGAGGCAGGAGCTAAGAGCGGATTACGAAACGTACTTTAAAAAACTAAAACTTACTTACTACTCCCAGAATAACCGCTCGGGAAAACTACTAGCAGCCCAACTAAGGAAAAAACAAGCACGCTCGAACATCGCTCAAATTAGGCATCACATCAACGACACGATATTCCAAAACCCCAAGGACATAGCTAATGTTTTTAAAGAATACTATGAATCTTTGTACAACCTTAATAATGACCCCGCAACGCACCAGCCCACAAACGTGGAGATAGACGAGTTCCTTAACGGAATTCGCCTACCCTCGGTGGACCAACCGTCCCTCCACAAACTAAACTCTCCCATTACACAACAAGAAGTAGAAACAGTAATCGCAGCACTACCCATGCACAAATCGCCAGGTGCGGATGGATTTTCCGCCGAATACTACAAAGCACTCACCCAGACCCTCACCCCTGCACTAGTTAAGGTTTTTAATATAGCGGCCACATCAGGCACCTTCCCCAGAGAGATGCTACAAGCTGTTATAGTCACAATACCGAAAAATGGCAAGGACACCTCACATCCCCAAAACTATAGACCCATATCCCTCTTAAATTCGGACCTCAAGATCTATGCTAAAATCCTAGCGAATAGATTAAAAGACATCACCCCTTCCCTTATAGGATTGGATCAGGTCGGATTTGTCAAAAGCAGGCAGGCGCCGGACGGAACTAGACGTATGTTGAACCTCCTGAGCATGGCTGAAACCAAAAAAGTACCTAGCATATTCCTGGCCTTAGATGCGGAAAAGGCCTTCGATAGGGTCCACTGGGGTTACCTGTCTAGGACCTTACACAAATTTGGCGTCTCGGGCCTGATCCACTCAGCTATCATGTCTTTATACACGAACCCCACAGCTCAAGTCTATACTTCCACGATGCTCTCAGACCCCTTCAGATTAACCAATGGTACCCGGCAGGGTTGCCCACTCTCGCCAATAATATTCTCCCTAATTATAGAGCCACTAGCAGAATATGTCAGAAGTGATACTGAGATAGAGGGCATTGACACGGGTCACGAATCCCACAAAATAGGTCTCTTCGCTGATGACATTATCTTAACATTAACTAATCCGATTAAATCCTTACCTGCTATTAACTCACTCCTACATAAATTTGGTAGTGTGTCCTACTACAAAGTCAACACTAATAAATGCTTTGCATTAACCATCAACATACCTGAAAAAACTAAGCCCAGACTAAAGGAAATTTTCCCATGCACCTGGGACCCGCCTTCAATTACATATCTGGGTGTGCAGCTGTCCTCCTCCCCCACTAACATCTACTCGTGTAATTTCCCTCCACTCTTGCTTAAAGTGGAAGCGGAACTAAACCAAATAGGTAAACTACCACTTACGTGGCTGGGGAGGATAGCTGCATATCAAATGCAAGTAATGCCTAAGCTGCTCTATATCTTCAGAACCATTCCAATCCCTGTCCCCCAACAATTCTTTACACACATAGATAAACTGCTTAAAAAATTTATATGGGGTGGTAAAAAACCGAGGATAGCATTAGCACAGCTTTACAAACCTAAACACCTAGGCGGAGCTGGCCTCCCCAATGCTCAACTATACTATAAAGCTGCGCTAATGGACCAGATGCGCTACTGGTTCTCATGTCAAACGGACAATAGATGGTCAGATATTGAACGAACAGTGACCCCTGGCCACGATCTGCCAGCACTAGCTACAGCCGTTTGCATCCATCACAAACCCAACATTCCCTCATACCCAGCCATACAAGCTACTATTCATGCATGGTCCTCTTTAATCAATACCAAGTTCAATGACATTCCAACCTGCAAATTAAGAATACCACTAGCAGCATATGAGTACCTCATACCGAACTTCTCGGCCTTCAGCTGGAAAAAAAAGGGAGTACACTTCTATACTAATGACCTGGATACATTGGATGAACTTGATAAATACAAATTGCTCCAACTAAACCACTACTCACACGCCAATCCGACCCGTCCGATCACAATCCCACAGATTCTATGGGAATTCCTGCTCAATAAATCCCCACCTCCCCGAAAAGGCATCTCCTTATTCTACACATTCGCCTCCCCTACCTATCTACATACTAAATCACCTAATATGCATAAGTGGGAACGGGACCTACAAAGGGAATACTCTCTGCACCAATGGCACACAGCCATTAAATATAACAGCAAATCTTCCTCTTGCATAGACCACTGGGATAACGCGCAAAAATTACTACATAGGTGGTATCTTACACCCGCTCGACTGAACAAGATGAAACCCTCAGTTTCAGCACTATGCTGGAGAGAGTGCCTATCTATGGGCAATCTTATTCACATATTTTGGAGCTGTAAACACATCCAACCGTTCTGGGAGAAAGTCCAATCTCTCATCTACAATGTTACTAACACCCATCGCAAACTTGACCCAGCGCTAACGCTGCTGAGCCTGGGTATTGAAGCCTATCCTCCCCTAATGAGGAAAGTAGTAATCCACATACTATTTGCGGCTCGTATTTCAATAGCAAAAGAATGGCTCTCACTAGCACCCCCTAAAATTGAGGAAGTTATTTCTAGAGTAAACGCCCAATATACAATGGAAAGAGCTCTTGCCTACTCTAAAGGAGGATCCCCGAATTTCCATAAACAGTGGGAAATTTGGAGATCCTCAAAACATGCCTCCTCACATTCATGAAATCCTCTTACTGATACACTGAAGCACATGAATGCCTCTGGTGCTATGGTACACTAATAGAACTTCTCAACCCTAACAGGTTGGATACTTACCAAAGAGCTATAAATGGTGGTGGATTGGGTGTGTGGGAATAACTATGCACCCCGCAAATATGTCAACTATATATCTATGTTTATGTTGTTATAACTCTGAAGTGACAGCACTTGCTGCTTATAGACTAACTTCCCGTGGACCATTCATAGGCACCACGGCAAGCTACCATACAGTTACCTAGCAATAAGCCTGGTCACAGTGTGTACCCATAAGGGGTGACGGGCTGTACCTTCTACGGAGGTCAAGCATATAATCCAGTTAGTAGCTTGAACGCCTGATGTATATTCCTGAACATATATGTAGCAACTGTTGTGTATACAATCTCACCTTGTATAATCTTATAAATGCATATATTGAATGCTATGTAATGTACAAGTGAAATTCAATAAAAATCTATTGTTTAAAAAAAAAAAAAAAAAAACACCAAAAAAAAAAAAAAAACTTGATTTTCTCAAAAACCCAAAAAAAAAATAAAACTTGATTTAAAAAAAACAAAAAAAATAAAAAAATTGATTTTAAAAAAACAAAAAAAAATAAAACTTGATTTAAAAAAACCAAAAAAAATAAAAAAATTGATTTTAAAAAACCAAAAAAAAATAAAACTTGATTTAAAAAAACCAAAAAAATAAAAAAATTGATTTTAAAAAACCCCAAAAAAAATAAAACTTGATTTAAAAAAACAAAAAAAAATAAAAAAATTGATTTTAAAAAACCAAAAAAAAATAAAACTTGATTTAAAAAAACCAAAAAAAATAAAAAAATTGATTTTTAAAAAACCAAAAAAAAAATAAAACTTGATTTAAAAAAACCAAAAAAAATAAAAAAATTGATTTTAAAAAAACAAAAAAAATACTAAACTTGATTTAAAAAAAAACAAAAAAAATAAAAAACTTGATTTTTAAAAACAAAAAAAAAAAAAAAAAAAAAAAAAAAAGCCTGTTTGCGAAAATCAAAAAGCCAAAAATATTTTTTTGTGGATTAGGGAGAAATATTTAAATATAATTATATTTTGCAAAATTATTAAGAGATCATTATATTTTTGTCTATGAACATTTTATACTAAATGCAGAACTGAATGCATAACAACCATGAATAAAAACATCTCCTTATAGGAATTAAATAAATGTGTGGTTTGTTATTTCAATGCTCAGTATCAGTTTGGTTATAATTGTAAAAAAGTTGTTTACAGTGGCAATGGAGCTTATTTAGACATTTAAAATTAAAATACAGTTGGCACTACAACTGCTCGACCATAACCTAGGAGACAGCCCAAAAGAAAGGCAAGCAATAAATATAATGCAAGATTTCATCAATATTTTTTTTATTGTAAAAAATTAAATATCCTGGCCCATTGCAATGGCCCCCCTACCCATAAAAAAATTAACATATTGCTGTCTAACTTGACGGGCACTTTGGGGGGCCAAGCCAGTACGGACAGTATCCAGGCCCGTAAGGTTGGCATCTATTTTCCGGCCTCAGGCCCAACTGTGCCTATATAATTCTGAGAATGTTTGTTTAAAAAGTTGTGCAGAATGCAGCACGATAAAATTATAAAATTAAGTTTGTATTCCGCCAAATTAATGGCTGTTTGAAACAGGCGGAACCGGCTGGCCAGAATTCCAAACGCATTCTCAACCACTCTTCTAGCTCTGGCCAGCCGGAAATTAAAAACCCTCTTCTCCGGGGTGAGGGTTCTTTGGGGGAATGGCCTCATGAGGTGCTTGCTGAGAGCGAAGGCTTCATCGGCAATGAAGACAAAGGGGAGTCCTTCCACGTTATCCGCATCAGGTGGCAATCCCAGGCCACCACTCTGGAGACGCTGGCAGAACTCCGTCTGGGCAAATACTCCTCCATCCGACATCCGGCCATTCTTCCCCACGTCCACATATAAAAATTCATAGTGTGCCGACACCACCGCCATTAAAACAATACTGTGGAACCCCTTATAATTAAAATAGTATGACCCCGAATGGGGTGGTGGCACGATGTGGACATGTTTCCCATCTATAGCCCCTCCACAATTGGGAAAGTCCCAACGGCTGGCAAAATGGGATGCCACAGTCTGCTATTCCTGTGGCGTTGAAGGAAACTGGGGAATCAAACAAGAAAACCAAAATCAATTAATTTGTAAGCTAACATTGCAAGAAAATTAGACAATTAAAAACATTAGTCCCCAGCATCAGTATAACATTAAATAATTTAATTCTTCTGGAATAACTAATATGGAAAGGCACACTTATCAGATTGCTCACCCCCTCTGATGGAACATTGCTTACATTTTAGGGGGTTGTGAAATCCCTAAAAAAGATTACTTTGAGGACACGCAGGAATTTAGGGACTAAAAAGGCTACAAGACTGCAGTTGTCGCACTCTGCAGGTGCAGTTGCTAACCAGCTTACAGTAAATGAGGTAATGTAAAAAGGCATTCATGTTGCAAGGAGTACACAATCACATGCAAGGGCAATTAATGAAAACACTTTGAGGCTTGCATATGATTTGATGATGGAAATCAGCAGAGCTTCTGCTCATTTACTAAAGCACTGGAACAAATGCACTTGTAGAGTGCACATGCATTTATCAAAGTGCAACATATATTTGCTTGAGACAAATCAACACCACAGAACATTCAAGCAAATTTTTACGAGGGTGGGGGGGGGGGGGTGTGAAATCTAGCTAATTGCTAATTAGCAGCACACTATTTGGAGTGAGTTTAGGGGGGAGGGGGGGGGGGTTGTGAAATCTAGCTAATTGCTAATTATAAGCACACTAAATACACTCAAACAAAATACATTCAAAATGAGTAGACTAGGTGGATATGTTCACATCACTGCATGCTGGGGAGGTTATTGAAGGAAAATATACATGCATGACAAAAAATAACAGGAAAAAAATCCAGCATGTGTGAGGATAAAAAGGGGACATTCACACTATATTGCAATGATGGTAAGTAGTGTTTGAAGCAAGAAATACATTACATTATCAAAGATTACATAAAAGAACATGTGATGCTAATAAAAGAAAAATATCTTACCTTAATATAGTCCTTCTGCAGGACCTGGATGATGGCAGAACAGGTCTCTGGGATAATGATCCCCAGAGCCTGGGGGGAGATGCCTGTCGAGAACTTAAGGTCCTGCAGGCTTCTCCCTGTCGCCAAGTACCTCAACGTGGCAACTAGCCTCTGCTCCGGAGTGATGGCTTGCCTCATGCAGGTATCCTGCTTGCTGATATAGGGGGTCAGCAAAGCCAACAAACGGTCAAAAACGGGGTCCGTCATCCGGAGAAAGTTCCTGAAATCCTCAGGATTATTCTCACGGATCTCACGGAGCAAAGGCATGTGACAGAACTGGTCACGCTGAAGCAACCAATTCTTGGTCCATGAACTCCTCCTCGCCCTGTTCATGGACTGGTCTTGGGCTGAAGAATAAACTACAGCACCAAACACATACAATGCACAAGCTCGACGACGAGTACGTACAGGTAACATGGTTTCAAAACGGTCGGCTGGTCAGAACGCACTTAACAGAATGCACTGAAGAACAGCAAGGCCTGTGAAGAACAACCTGAAAATCAGGAACGAGCGGCCAAATAAAACAAAGATTTCTCAATGCCAACTGACCAAACGCACTGAAAAGCAGATACAAACCTCACAAGCACAGACTGAACAACAGTTAAAACGAACTGAAAAATACGAGTCTCACAAGCGCGAATCGTCTCTCACCAAACTTCTACTAACACGAGATAAACACGAGATTAGCAGAAGGAGCCCAAAGGGTGTCGTACGGGCTATTGAACTTCCGTTTTATAGTCTCGTCGGACTTGGTGTACGTCACCGCGTACTAGGCTGTCGTACTTTTGTGTGGTCGTGTGTAGGCAAGTCCGTTCGTAAGAAAGTCTGCCGCAAGTCCGCCGAAGGTACGCCGGAAGTATGTCGGACAGGCTGTCGGACTTTTGTAGGTGAAAAGTCCGACCGTGTGTACGCGGCATCAGGCTCAGTTATCAGCTTCCAGAGCGTCCCATACAGATCACCGAAGGATCTCAGTTTGAACGTTCCCGCCCACACGTTCTATTCACAGAAGCAGCACACAGGCTGCCCGGAGTGTGGGCGGGCACAATGAGAGAGGGGGCTGGAGGAGGCAGAGCAGATCCACCCTCTTCCATTCGGCTGTGCTCAGTCTGAATTGAATGGACACAGAATGTCAGCTCTGAAGCCGGGAACAGCACTGTGACAGGACAGATGTCCGCTCACAGCACAAACGTTCCTGCAGCTTCTGGGCTGTTATCCAGACCTGCCAGCCTCCCTCTGGAGTCACCCGAGCAGTAACACTCGGCCAACTGCACATGCTCAGTTCCCAGCTGACAGCACATCTGCCTTTTTACTGGGAATCAGAGCGGCCTGGGGGGAAATTGCATCCCTGCCCCCTGGCCCAGCCCGCCACTATGTATACATAATAATTTTTGTGAGGAAATAATTGATTTGTAAGCAATTCTAACATTTCAGTTTACATCATTAATATTCTGACCATCAATAATTCCAAAAAAAGTATACCTGGCTCCCGCTGTGCACATCCACTTCTTCAAGGATGAAAGGGCCCGATTCTTCCTGGGACGCCTCAGCTGGGGTGGAGGGAAGGGTGGAGGGAAGGGTTGAAAGCGATTGCCTCGCTTCTGTCTGGTCATCCAGAAAACGCAGTTTTGGGTAGTACCACAGCTTGGGGACATAAACCTTATCTGCTGCTGCTCCTGATTTGAGGGACTCCTGTATCTTTTTGTGCTCCCGCTTGTACATATTCTGCAAGATCCCAACTTTGTTGTCCACTAACCTAATGTCTGCCTGGGGGACTCGAGTCTTTACAAACTCCAGAAGTATCCCCAGTGTTGCCTGCCTAGATTGCTTATTGAAATACAAGGGGTGCTTGACCTCCCACAGGTTTCGGTTAGCTTGATATAGGTCAATAAAATGACTCAAAAAATCCTCCTCCTTAAAGGGATTCATTTTTTCTGAAAGACAATACACAAGAGAAAAACAGTAATGTCAGTCCAAACTCACAGTATTATCTTTATCCCAATATAGGTCACACACACACACACAGAACACACGCATACAGAGAACACACACACGTTTAAATCTTACCTTTGTTTATGACGTTCGCTACTTCCGTTCGGACATACGTAGGTCAGCGCACTAGCTTGGGTTACGACGGGCTAAAGACCAATTGAGAAATCGCTGGTCCGACCTAAAAACGAGGGAGCCAGATCAGTATCGCAGAATCACGAAGGTTCCAAAACAAAAGTAAGTACTTGTTGTGTGTTCTTGTTAAGATACCTAACTTGCATGCTGATCCATATGCTTTTCGTTTATACTGTTGTACTGTATGCGATCGTTCGTAAATACTGTTCTTTTGAAAATTCTTCTTTTGAAAATACATATATTGAAAATACATATATTCTAACTAAATGTCGTTCGTTTGCCAAGAAATACGATGGTACAGGGTTCTATCTACATTTTGTTCTTGATAATTTGTCTTATTAAAAGAAGTTTAGGATATTGTTGTGTAGATGTTTTTGAAACTAGAATGCTTTGAAAAAATGATTCAGTGTATTGTAAGGACAGGACACAGCAGCTGTTTCCACATCTGGACTCAGGAGCACTAGTGTACTGTGGGACACCAGAGAACATTTGGGGAACATTTTTTAGGATAATCCACACAGGGGCTCCAGGGGATACTTTAGGTGTCTCCATCTCTGAAACTTGGCCAAAAAAGGTAAGTATTGCAGTTTGGTTAAAAGGGAATTTGAATCATGTCTTCAACTTTGATCTTTTCACAGACAGACAATTGTACACCACTTCAAAGCAATGTTTCATATTTCTATTTCTGCCCTCCATTAAAAAACGAAGTTCAACAAACGCATGGGCCTTAACTATGGCAAATCCCCTTACTCGGCCAAGGGACCCAGATCTCAAGACAACACCTGAACTACGATACCCATTTAACTCTGCTCACATTTTACTTTAGAGTTGAAGATGCAGGCTACAAAGGATGTCACATTTGACTGAATTTATACAAGTCATCCCATGCCCGTTGGTTCCAACCCTAACTGACCTATTTGTTCCCAGGGGTTAATTGTACCCTGCATATTTCACTCTTGGGTGTATAATCCAGCCTATTTGTGGTACAGTGCCCTTTCCAGATTATACATTTTCACCTCTCTTGCTGAAATTCTTCTCATACAGCGAATGTTATCCTTATACGCCATCTAAGGACATTAGTTGGAATTGCACTAAACAGATTTTTCTTATTGATGAAAGGACACTGGAAGTTATCCGTTGCCCAAGACTTTATTTTTATTTATTACAGGTACTTATATAGCGCCGTCATTTTACGCAGCGCTTTTACATATACATTGTACATTCACATCAGTCCCTGCCATAGGTGTGCACAGCCTATTGCATTAGGGTGTGCACCCCAAAGCTCAAACACAGAGCAACAGAGGCAGTGGCTAGGGGTGTACACATGTCGCAGCCGCGATATAATTCTTCGCCGCCATGTCAGAAATTACTGAGTGTTTTTTTTATGAGTTTTAACATTTTTTAAATATTTTTTTATTATTATTATTATTTTTTTAATTATTTTTTTTTGTTTACATTTTTTTAACTGGCTTTTTGGGGGGCTTTGGTGAAATTTCAGGGTTCTCCACAGACCCCTGATGTCCTACATTTAAGAGAAAGTGACTGAGGATAGGATGGCGGCGCAGATGGTAGAACTGAACCCCCTGAAGCGCAGAAGGATTGAGGGAGAGGAGGAGAAGCCAGAAGCCCTGCAGGGGGAGCAACAAGAAGATGGGTATCTGCAATAAGGCAGTACAGCCAGTCCTCCAGCTCAGGAGGTGCCCAGGCCCCCCTTTTGAATCAATAGGGCCTGGTACAGGAGGGCAGGCTGTACTGCCTAATTATTGGACCTGGCACACAGGGTGATTAGGGTGTGCCCAGGCACACTTGGCACACCCCCTGCCCACACCTATGGTCCCTGTCCTCAAGGAGCTTACAACCTAAGGTCCCTAACACACATTCATACATACTAGGGCCAATTTAGACAGGATCCGATTAACCTACCAGCATGTCTTTAGCGTGTGGGAGGAAACTGGAGTACCTGGAGGAAACCCACGCAGGCACAGAGAGAACATGCACTGTACTTTTTGCTTTATGCCCAACCATGCCGGTATGGTTTACGATATATTAAGTCCTAAACACATGGGCTGACTACACACCTATATATCTTTGCATTTACTCCCTCATCCCCTAACCACCTCTCTCATATAGTTTTTGGTCATAGATGTTTTTGATTTGAATGTTAGACCTTCGGTTCGACCAATAGCCAGAGACAGAACGTGCAAGAATATCATGGTCCCAGACCAATAAATTATCCACGTTGAAACCTTGCACGGAGAGGAACCCCTCCTCAAACAGAACGCTACTAACAACATTTTTTATTAATCCTTCACTTTCTAACCTGGCTTGGTCGAATGGTATCTCCTCCTCGGCTATCTAGGGAACAGGGCCGAAGAGGTGATACCCAGGTTCCTCTTTAAAAAGAACACGATGTGCACTAGCACACAAGACAGACATACTCACCACATCAGTCGTAAAACAAGTGTAAAACATAATGCGAACACTTGACTACTCTTTGGTGGTTATTATTAGTTGGTTAGGTTGTCAGCAATAAGAATTAACCGCAAATGTCATTTATCATTTATATATACTTTTATGTCTGACCCCTCACACACCAATTCTTATGTTTATATAAATGGTTATACAGGTTTACTTGATCCCCCAGATCTATGGCTCGACCAAAAGGATATAGGTGAACCTCTTTGATTACCATCCAATTCACTGAACTCAGGGACTTTAGTTAATGGACTGAGAGTCCATATCCCAAAGAGTGCACCATAGTACTGTAGCGCTGGTAGATTTTTAATCTACCGCTGATAGGTAAATCTCGTGGGTTACTTGCTAGGTGAAGTTAGATTTGCCTCTGTTCCAGCTTGGCTAAGTTGCGTGTAATTCCACACTGCGCCGGTGGGTGTCGTTGTCACCATGGGCTGGTGTTGGAAAGGCAACGTGTTGAAGCGTATGAGTGCTCCTCTGTCCCGGAGACAACTCGGTGGAGGTGGTCCTCCGAGTTGCATTCTGGGAGAGGGTATTTATGGGACAGACGCCATGTTCTGGGGTTTTTTCAGCCACCTGCTGGCCCTCCTGGCCGACAGGTATGTGTTAAGAGTACCACCTCGTGGTCCTGTCGCTGTGGCATGTGGTTGGGCCCAGGAGCCTGTCTGGGGCCTACCACAGCAGCAGAGGAACGGTCCTGAGCTGTCTATCCTGAGTGAAGAAGCTGGACAACTGAGGAGATCCCAGGGGAGGACCCGTCATGGAAGGATCATGCAGAGTGCTGGTCTGGAGAGGGGCCTGGTGACTCGGTTGGAGGACGTATCCTGAAGTAATCTTACTGCATAGTACTGCCGGGTTGGCTTAAAGGTTCAAGTACTGTGTCTGACATTCATCGTGAACCAATACATCCTGTGGCAGTGGATCGTACGGATTTTATTCCAAACAAGTCTGCGGCAGAGACTTTTGCTCGTGCTACGTCCTGGCTGCCAGACAAGTGAAAGAGGTCTATCCAGGCGGGCGAAGATTGAATCCCACAAGGGGAGTGCATCCAACTACAAGTGTTCAATTCCAAATAATGTTCTAAAGAATACTAAGAAAAGGTATTTGAGCTTCCCTGAAGCTTTCCTTCTGCCTCTTTCCTGCTACTTCCTTTATTATTTGTTTATTAAAGCATTGGAAAACATACTCAAGTGTTTGGTGCCTACATCGTCCAGAGGTAAACTCAACGGGACCCTAGACCCGGTGCCAGTGGAACAAAGGTAGCGAGAGTGAAGGTAACAGCCCGCTTTAAACCAGCATCTCCACCGAGAGTTATTGCTACATGTGGGGGCGTCGTCCGGGATTTGCTGGCCATCAATTTCTCGCAACCTGGAGAAGGAGTTTACGGTGAAATCTGGACTTTGTCAATTTCTCAGGAGAAGAAGAGGTTAAAAGTTGCAGGACTTTATTTCTGACTGCGTAGGCGGCGGGCGCCAGTGAAAGCCCGGGAGCTACGTGATCAGAGGAACAAGTGGGAGGAGCCTAACCTACTTGATACCGCATGGGACGCGCGTGTGTGTGTGTTGGCGCCAGAGAATAAGAGAGGCCTCGTGATCGTGCTGAGAAGATCAGAGTGTGGTCATGTCTTTTTCGGTGATGCAACCGACTGTGGGGCCTAGAATGTTCCCTACCAGCACTGCTGCGGGTGCTATGCTGACCGGAACCTTGCTTACGGATACCGGCATTCGTCTGAAACCGCAAGGGAGGTTTGTTATTTATACAGTTGGAGATATTGAAGGACTGGGCATGCTTTGCCACAAGTGTGAAGGACTGGTCATACATCTCCGTCCATTTGTTTGCTGCCCGCAATGTGGAGAATATTTGCTTGTGGTGGAGCAACCTACCATGTCACCCCGTGCTTATCGTATGGACTGGGCTACAGGTATCGCCACAGTAGAAGCTGCTACTACTGCTGAAAAAGAACGACAGGCCATGATTTCGCCTGTTGTCACCGAAAGTGTTCCTGAGAGAGATACTGCGGTAACCGACTCATCAGCGGACATTACTTTGATTTCTGCATCCACTACGCCTATCCCCGTTGTACCTGTCCAGAGGAAGGTGGGATATGTAAAGGCTTCCCACAGCCGTGGTCGAGGCCTACCCCAGAGACTGCCCGAACCGGAGAAGTCCATGTCATGAACAGGTGAGAGATCAGAGGGGAATGTATCTGGGACTTTGTGTAAATATTTGCCGGCAGAAGAGTTGAGAGATTCGGAGATAGATTCCATGTCGGATCTCTCCGGTGATGATTATTTATTTGAGACAATGTCACAAGAACTGTTATGGGCTCAGGGTGAAGACGTTGCTTCTGCCTTGACTTTCTCAGAATGGACAGCCTTGGATTCTGGGAGAACATCACCTTGTGTGGAGCCGCACAGTACTGTCAGGGAGACATTGCCTAAAGTTACTACTTCGTTGCTGACACCCGTCAGGTCTATGGTGAGCAAGTCATTGAACTCTTGTGTGCCCCCTGGTTTGGGGAAAAATAGATCATTGCCTAAACTTGCACGTTTACAGAGAGTGCTTAACAAGCGTGTGGCCACGGAATATGGTCTGGAGTTCCCATATGTTACCCAGGACATTATGCAAGAGATTGAAGCTAACTGAGAGCTTTGGTACAGTGAAGCTGTTTGGGACTATTTGTCTGTGCCTAAGCCTTTCCGGTAAACTTGATATTCTGTCACTATGGATGAACGCTTCAGTGGATGTATCCTACACTGGAACTATGGTCGGCACATTCATGCTGACAAAGTGGTCATTTGCAGACCAGGAAAAGATGACGTGGTGTACTTTATTACTACAGTGGATAAACAGGGAAAAGCACTGACATTGCCAGATCCTCGGTTCTACTGGTGATTATGGATAAAGAACTGTGGGGTATGTAGATAGATAGTGTCAGTGTTCAGAGATCTTCGAGGTCAAGATTCGGTGTTCAGCTCTGTGTTTCTAAATCCACGTTTTTTTGCTAGCCGGACTTCCTTTATTTAAAAGATATTACATACCTAAATATATATAGGGATGGACTCCTCAAGTTATTTTACTTGGTTCCTTAGTGGGAACATAAGAAAGATTATGGGAAGAGAGTTTCATTTTTCTTTAAGAATGAGACTTTGCTCCTAAACTGTATATATCTCGTGTGTGTGTTTAACTTTTTTTCTTTTCAGGAGCAAGTGGACCTGCTATGAAGCTGTTATGCTTTTCAGCTAGATAGATAGTGGGGTTGCAACAGTCTTAATGTGGTTTTGTTTACGGATGTGAACATATTGTTTAAAATAAAAATGTTGAAATTGTAATGTCTCTCTACTGTTTTCTTCTCTTCTTTACTTTAATCCAAGTTTTAAGCTCAAATACCTACTCTCAGGCTTGGGAGTTATTATTATTTTTTTTTTGACAGACGTTGAGGACAACATCTATTGTAGTGGGGGGAGTATGTAACGTTGGTAGATTTTTTATCTACCGCTGATAGGTAAATCTTGTGGATTACTTGTTAGGTGAAGTTAGATTTGCCTCTGTTCCAGCTTGGCTGAGTTGCGTGTAGTTTCACACTGCACCGGTGGGTGTCGTTGTCACCATGGGCTGGTGTTGGAAAGGCAACGTGTTGAAGCGTATGAGTGCTCCTCTGTCCTGGAGACAACTCGGTGGAGGTGGTCCTTCGAGTTGCATTCTGGGAGAGGGTATTTATGGGACAGACGCCATGTTCTGGGGTTTTTTCAGCCACCTGCTGGCCCTCCTGGCCGACAGGTATGTGTTAAGAGTACCACCTCGTGGTCCTCCGTTCCAGAGGCCCACGTCGCTGCGGCGTGTGGGTGGGCCCAGAAGCCTGTCTGGGGCCTACCACAGCAGCAGAGGAACGGTCCTGAGCTGTCTATCCTGAGTGAAGAAGCTGGACAACTGAGGAGATCCCAATGGAGCACCCGTCATGGAAGGATCATGCAGAGTGCTGGTCTGGAGAGGGGCCTGGTGACTCGGTTGGAGGACATATCCTGAAGTAGTCCTTACTACTGCATAGTACTTCCGGGCTGGCTTAAAGGTTCAAGTCCTGTGTCTGACATTCATCGTGAACCAATACATCCTGTGGCAGAGGATCGTACGGGTTTTATTCCAAACAAGTCTGTGGCAGAGACTTTTGTTTGTGCTACGTACTGGCTGCTAGACAAGTGAGAGAGGTCTATCCAGGCGGGCGAAGATTGAATCCCACAAGGGGAGTGCATCCAACTACAAGTGGTCAATTCCAAATAATGTTCTAAAGAATACTAAGAAAAGGTATTTGAGCTTCACTGCAGCTTTCCTTCTGCCTCTTTCCTGCTACTTCCTTTATTATTTGTTCATTAAAGCATTGGAAAACATACTCAAGTGTTTGGTGCCTATATCGTCCAGAGGTAAACTCAACGGGACCCTAGACCCGGTGCCGGTGGAACAGAGGTAGCGAGAGTGAAGGTAATAGCCCGCTTTAAACCAGCAGCTCCACCAAGAGTTATTGCTACAGTACATTTATATACCCTGTCCTGCAATGGTCGTGCAGTAGCCTCTTTATCATAGTCAGGACTACAACAGATTAGGTGATTCTTGCTGTCACCCTCAACAATACGTATCACTATATAATGCTCCCTATTTTAAAACCCAAACTGTCCCATGGACCTTTAGGTACAGGTAAAGTTTGATTGTTTCTGACTGCTACCAGTTAGGTATCAGTTACTCATGAAGTACGCTTAAACTAGTGTATACGTTTATTTCTATACTACTTTATGAATTTCAATTGTTTGTTCATGTTACTACCCAAATGGCTGGAAGGGGTACATGAATATTAAAATTTTAATTACATTATTTCTAAAGCCGTGGGAGGCAAGGCATTTATACCCTATATTACAACAGGTGTGCTTTTTGTTACCAACATTCCTGTAGTAATAACCTTCCACTGCCTCTAGCCATTTAGCTGAACAAGAATCCCTTGATTCTCTCCTTAAGGTTTATACCAGGAGACATTATACTCCAACCTCTCTATTATTTGGACTGTTTCCCTATAGAGCGTTCGGCAACTAACATTCTATTATTCTTTTCATCTCTTTCCTTCCTTCTATTACCTTCTCTTTCTACAAGGGGATCCATTAACAACAAACACTTAATTCAGACTGTTTGTTCAGTGGCCATGACGTACTCCACACTTCACAAACAACCTTTTTTGGTCTCTCATAATGTTAGAGGCCTAAATACTCCTGAGAAAGGAGTCTCACTACTTTGAGAACTACAAAAGGTAAAACCCAAGGTAGTTTTTATTCAAAAGTCACACTTTACAACAGGGAATACACCCCGGCTACACAATAAACATTACCCTTATGTATATCATGCTACTAATATTATCTCTAAATCTAAAGGAGTATCAATATTGCTCCACAAAAACTCAGGCTTAGAAATATCACAGCAACATGCAGACACAGAAGGGAGATTCCTTTTCCTTAACTGCTTGCCACCCGCCCACCGTCAAATGATGGCGGGGCGGTGCGGTTCTCTTTCCGGGACGGCGTCATATGACAGCGTACCAGAACGCGACCGCTCTCGCACGCCCACGGGAGTGCGCAGCAATCGTGGGTGCACCGTGTTGCTAGGACACAGCGCGACCCCAATCTCTGTAAAGAGTCGCATCTGCGGCTCTTTCACCATGTGATCGGCTGTGTCCAATCACAGTCAGTCACATGTAAACAAGGAAGTGCCGGTAATCGGCTCTGCTCGCCTCACACTGACAGAGTGTATGGCGAGGAGAGCCGATCAGCGGCATCTACACACAGGGGGACATCTAGGAATGTAATCAGGGCACTGATCATCAGTGCCCTGATTACAATATTGCAATACAGTGTCACAAATCAGTGCCCAACATTGCCCACCAATGGCAGCTATCAGTGCCCCCCACTGCCCACAAGTGCCACCAATCAGTGCCCATTAGCGATTCCAGTCAGTGCTGGCAAACAATACTCATCAGTAATGCCCTTCAGTGCCACCCATCAATGCCCATCAGTACCGCCTATCCATGCCGCCTATCAGTGCCCACCAGTGCTGCCTATCTGTGGCCACCAGTGATGCCTAACAGTGCCCACCAGTGCCACCTAACAGTGCCCATCAGTGCCATCTAACAGTGCCCATCAGTGCCGCCTATCAGTGCTCATCAGTGCTACATATCAGTGCCCATAAGTGTGGCATATTTGTGCCTCCTCATCGGTGCCACCTAATCAGTGCCCATAAGTGCTACCTCATCAGTGCCCATAAGTGCCACCTCATCAATGCCCACCAGTTCAGCCTATCAGTGCCCATCAGTGCCGCCTCATCAGCGCACATCAGTGAAGGCGAAAAATTACTTAGTTACAAAACTTACTGACAGAAAAAAGTAAAAAAACATTTTTTTTTCAAAATTTTTGGTCTTTTTTTTTGTAAAAAATAAAAAACCCAGCAGTTGATTAAATACCACCAAAAGAAAGCTCTATTTGTGTGAAGAAAGTGATAAAAATGTGTTTGGGTACAGTGTAGCACGACCGCGCAATTGTTTGTCATTCAAAGTGCGACAGCGCTGAAAGCTGAAAAATAGATTGGGCAGGAAGGAGGTATAAGTGCCCGGTAGGCAAGTGGTAAAAGGACAGTGGGACGGGATACCAATCACGTTGGCAAACGTGTATTGCCCAAATTCGGCACAAGTCACTTTTTGTCAACATGTGGTCGAGCAGCTGAAAAGCTTCGCTACAGGCTGCATTATACTAGGAGGGGATTTCAACATACCGTTGAACCCATTACAGGATACACCTGATGGCAAATCAAGCTTTCCATATAGAAAACTGAGAAAAATCAAGTCCTTGTTAGCCTTCCTTACATTAGTTGATACATGGCGCACGGTTAAGCCTTCTGGCAGGGATTTCTCATATTTCTCCACTCTGCATAACAAATTCACGCATATTGATTCAATTTTTCTTTCTCAGAGGGATTTGTACCTACTCAAAAATGCCAAAATAGGTATCAAATCCTTTTCGGATCACGCCCCAATTTCGCTAACCTTACAGATACCTGTTAGACACCCTAAAAATAACACTTGGAGGCTAAACTCATCCTTGCTAACAGACAACCCAAGCGTTGTCAAAATAACAGAATCTATAAAAACGTATTTTACTGAAAATGATACAGAAGAGCTTTCTTCACTATCAATTTGGGAAGCCCATAAATGTGTGATTATGGGAGAGTTTATCAGGTTAGGTGCCGCAAAAAAAAGGGAGGCGGAAAAGGAATTGAATGATGTGGTAGTTCAAATTGGCGAACTAAAAGCAAAATATAAACAAACCCTACCACTGGAAACAGCTACTGAATTACTAGACCTGAGAAAAAAAAATTACAATCAATTTTAAACCTGAAAGCACAAAGGATCCTCTTTTTAAGAAAGGGATTGTACTATGAACACGGAGACAAAACAGGTAAATTTCTCGCAAGAGCGTTAAAAGATGTACAACTGTCCACAAATATACCTGCCATAAAAAACAAAAACACTCATCTAGTAAAAGATACTGAAAAAATAGCTCAATCATTTCACGACTATTATACAGACTTGTATAATCTCCTGAAAGTACACAAACCGAAAGACTTACACGGAACGCGAACACAAATAATTCAACAATTTCTTACAGACAGCGGGTTACCCACATTAAGTGACAGTGACTCACAACAAGTAGAAGATCCAATTAAAGATGATGAACTACTACAAGCCATTAAATCTCTTAAAACAGTTAAAAGCCCAGGCCCGGACGGGTTCACTGCACACTATTATAAGACCTTTTCCACGCTCCTGATTCCATACCTCTTGAAAGCCCTCAATCATCTAAAAGATCCTAGAGAAGTTCCATTGGATTCCTGAGAGCACACATCACAGTAATACCCAAACCAAATAAAGATCCATTAGACTGTTCAAATTATAGAACAATCTCTTTGCTTAACCTGGACCTGAAGCTGTTCGCCAAAATATTGGCGAATCGTTTGAGGTCCCTATTACAACAGATAATTGGCCCAGAACAGATAGGCTTTATGTCAGGTAGAGAAGCCTGGGACAATGTGATGAAAGCGTTACACCTTATCCATAAAGCACAGACAGAGGACTTTGAAGGCATGCTACTATCTACAAACGCGGAGAAGGCCTTTGATTGTGTAGCGTGGGACTTTCTCCTAGAGACCCGTACTCACATTAGGCTAAAACCACACATGTTATGATAGATAACGTCCCTCTATCAAAACCCTACCGCAAAAATCAAAATCAATAGAGCCTTATCTGATACGATCTCTATACATAATGGGACGCGACAAGGATGCCCCCTTTCCCCATTGCTCTTCATTCTTACCCTAGAACCCCTAATTCGTACAGTGAATATTTTGCCATCCATACACGGCTTCCAAGTCAGAGAGAAAACGTACAAATCCGTAGCTTATGCTGATGTTCTTTTGTTTTTTATAACCCAACCACATATAACTATGCCAAATTTATGCAAAATATTTACACAATATAGCTATATTTCCAACTTTAAGAATAAATTATAAGAAATCAGAAGCTTTGAACCTATCCTTGAAAGACAATACAAGAACACTCGTTCAAAACAATTGCACCTTTAAGTGGGAGGAAAGGATCCTCAAATACCTAGGAATATAGCTAACACTAAATCTTGACTCACTCTATGCAATGAATTTTAAACCTCTATTACAATCCATTAATAGGGATCTAGCAAAATGGGCTTTAAAATATATCTCATGGTTTGGTAGAGCTGAGATCATCAAGATTACAGTCTTGCCCAGAGTGCTGTATTTTTTCCAGACTATCCTAATCATTTTACCAACGAGCTTCTTCCGTGCCCTAAACTCCATGCTCAGATTTCTATGGGCAACAAAAAAACCCTGTATTAGCATCCAACTGCTCACACATGCCAAAGAAGTAGAGGTTTGGGATTCCCAAACTTCAAATATTATTATTTTGCGGCACGTCTTATGCAAATTATTGAATGGACGTGTCATGCAGAAAATAAGGATTGGGTGACTCAGGAGAACATTATAGGATCGATACCAGTGACGTTCTCTCTGTGAATTCCTAGGGAATCTGTCCAAGACAATTGAAACAACATCCCCTAGTAGGAGCAACGCTTAAGATCCTACAAGACATTCACCAGGTATCTGACCTAACTACCTCCCTGGGACCTTTAACCCCATTAGGTCAAAACCCACAGGAATGATAACGCTCCCACGGTTACATACAGAAAATGGGAGACCTTTCCTAGCCACACACTTGTTTCACAAGAGGCAGGCTGAAAACATTGCTGGAACTTCAATCAGAAGGGGGACAATTAAACCTGACAAACTGGGATTATCGCCAGATTCACAGCTATGTCCTCTACTCTAAAAAACACAAACACTTTAAGAGAGCATTAACCCCTTTTGAAACAGTATGCTTTAACGCAATTGTAAGTGCAAAAAACATTTCATTAACTTACACCTGGTTACAGACCTCCAGAGCCTCAGAGTGGAATAAACACAAGGAGTTTTGTGAATCTGCTCTAAACACCTCTTTTAGCGACGATCAATGGCTACATGCTTGCGTGTTTGCACATAAATGTGCAATCAGTACACGCCTCCAGGAAACATTGTACAAACTTTTGACTAATTGGTACAATACACCAATTAAGATACATAGATGGATTCCCACGGCTCCGGATCTTTGCTGGTGTTGTAACCAGGAGAAAGGTTCATTATTACACATATGGAGGGATTGTATCATGATACAACCATTCTGGGGAAAAGTCTGTGAACTCATAAAACATGTAACAGAAACATCGATCCAACTGACGGCAGCATGTTGCCTGTTTCACATCTCGAATCATTCAGTGAAAACATACAAACAATCACTGACCAGATTCCTACTCACTGCTGCAAAAGCAGTGATCCCTAGACATCGGAAATCCACAAATACCCCCACAATTAAGGAATGGGTAAATGAGGTACACAATCTATACGCAATGGAGGAAATAAGGGCAAATGCACACGAAACAACTGAAAATTTCAACAAAACATGGCAGCCTTGGGTCATCTTCAAATACTCTACAGATTATGACTCACTGACTGGAAAATAATCATGGCAACGCCTGGACCCCTGTTCTTTTTGCTCTATACCTTCATTCTCTTTCCTTTCCTTTTCTCAACTTCTCTCTCTCAACTCTACCATCTACTTATACTTCTTATTACACGTTGTTACTCTGGCCCACATAGCAGATACCATGCTTACACAATTGAAGCAAACACTTAGACCATAGACAACATAATGATTGATAATTACATCAGTCTTTCATTTTAAAATCAAAATTACACAGAACTGACTATACAGTTTTTTTCATTCATCTTGTGTATTGTCTTGGAATAAATTGATGAAGCTAAGTATGTGTTATGACAGTCATATAATTCATATGTATTTATATACATTAGTTATACTATTGTACAATTTGTACAAATGTTCTCTTTACGTTTACAATAAAAATATTATTGTGAAAAAAAAAATTCTCTGTGTAAATACACGGAGACCCATTTCAAGGATAAGGAACAAGCTGTCTTAGATATAGTGATAAAAGAAGAAAAGCCCTAAAGCTAACGCGGCGCTAGATGATAATTAGTAGATAAAGTGAATATATGAAAAAAAAAAAATAAACAGCCAGCACCTAAAGTTCAATACAAAAAACTTAAATGAAATAAATAGCAGAGTGAGTGCAGCGCTAGATATGGTGTGAAATTCTTATATCAATACGTGATAAAGAATTGAATGATCAATATATTAATAAACAATAAATTCATTGAAAAAAAATTATTATGTAAAAAACAAAAAAACAAAACAAAATTTCCAATAAAAAGAAAAAATATTTAAAAAAGAAAAGAGAAAACTAAACCAGCATCCCATTCAAATCATGATTAGTGAAAAAGTCAATGCAAAGTTAACCTCCAGAGGGGAAAACATGAATTGCAGGAAAAAAAAAAAGTTGTGACACCAATCTTTCCAAAAATCAAACGTGTATTCAGGTCAACACCCAAGTGTAAGGTAGCCTGCTTACCAAAAAGCCATGACTGCTGCTAACACCCAGCACAGGGAATTAACGGTCTCCCCAAAACCAATATGGCATCCGGAACAGCCGTTGATGTCCTATTGTTGCTCAAAGATAGAAAACAAAAACTCCCATAGTGCAGTATATCAATTCAAATAATTTAATAAAAGAAGAGTTTGCACTTACAGGAACGAAGTATGGTAACAAGCGGTTGTGTCATATGAGAGCCGCGGTGTCTCTATTAGCTTCTCCCTATTTCCTATGTTGTTCGTCTCACCACCGTCGCGGAAGGATAGTATGTATAGAAACATATTCAGCCATATGTCTTCTTGATGTCAGGTGGCCATTGTACCTTAGACTAAGTTCTAAGTCCTTAGACTAGAACACTTACACTCCTAAACCTTGTGGACAGCCTTCCCAGAAGAGCTGAAGCTGTTATAGCTGCAAAGGGTGGGCCAATTCAATATTGAACCTTCCGAACTAAGAGTGGGATGCCATTAAATTTCATGTGCGTGTAAAGGCAGGCGTCCCAATACTTTTGGTAATATAGTGTACTTTTCAAGGAACTGAGAGTTCCTGCCTGTAAAGGGCTGTTGCTGAACTGACAAAAAGCCTGTCAGTTCCCTCAGGAGTGAGCCAGCACAAGCTGTGCAAAGAGGAACAAAGTTTGTGCAGGTGGAAGGAAGAAGAGGAGTGTTCCTGAAGTTGAATTGTTGTCGCACTGGGCATCCCATAATCCCTTACCCCATCCAAGTTATTATCCCCTAATAAAACTACAAAAACAAGCCAAAAACTGATTTTTGTGTCCTGATGAATGAAGGAAATGCTGAGTGACTGGCTGTGCAGCAGTGGGGAACCCTTTTTCACTTGCAGCCCCTACAGGGGTAGTGTTACAGGTACATTTATGACAGAAGAAACTGATAGGCTGATAAAGCCCTATCTATCCCCAAATAAAAAAAAAAGTTTATACCACTTTAAATAGTGGATGTGTATGGATTATGTTTTGAGAAGGAGAATATACTTGTGTCACTTTAAACTAGGGATTGGAGAAAATCCACATTTATTACATATGATATGTATCACAGGGACGTCAGCAAAATGTAACATTCCTACATCTGTTCCAGAGGTATTACAATCACCTTTTCCTTTTTGAATGCAGATTTTCAAAATTAGATGTCAAAGCAGCAAGATATGAGCTCATCAATCAAAACTTTGATGAGCCTAACACACAGAGAAGAGGAGACATCTGTACTGACATGCCTCGCAGCTTTGTTGGTTAGTTTTGTTTTGCTTAATGCATTGATAAGCAGTTTTCAGGTTGTTTTCCACCTGCATATATTTAAGCCAGAGCAACACAAAAATACTTTAACCATTTGCCTACCGGGCTCTTTCCCTTCCCTTGTCCAGCCCAGGACAATTTTCAGCTTTCAACGCTGTTGCACTTTGAATGACAAATATGCGTTCATGCAGCACTGTACTCAAATGAAATTGTTATCATTTTTTCACACAAATAGAGCTTTCTTTTGGTGACATTTAATCACCACTGGGTTTTTTATTTTTTTGCTAAATTTTGAAACTATGTTTTTTAAACTATGTTTTTCATAGTTTGTTTTAAAATTTGCAAACATTTTCACTGATGTGCACTGATGAGGCTGCACTGATGGGTACTTACAGGCTGCACTGATGGGCACTAATGAAGATGTACTGATGGGCACTGATGAAGATGCACTGATGGGTACTGATAGGCTGCACTGATGGGCACTGATGAAGATGCACTGATGAAGATGCACTGATGGGTACTGATAGGCTGCACTGATGGTTACTGATAGGCTGCATTGATGGGTACTGATAGGCTGCATTGATGGGTACTGATAGGCTGCACTGATGGGCACTAATGAAGATGTACTGATGGGCACTGATGAAGATGCACTGATGGGTACTGATAGGCTGCACTGATGGGCACTAATGAAGATGTACTGATGGGCACTGATGAAGATGCACTGATGGGTACTGATAGGCTGCACTGATGGGCACTGATGAGGCAGCACTGATGGGTACTGATAGGCTGCACTAATGGGCTTTTGATAAAGTGGCACTTGTGGGCACTGATGAGGAGACACTGATGAGGCTGCACTGATAGATGGCAATAATGGGCACTAATAGGCGACACTGATGGGCACCGATAGGTGGCACTGATGGGCATTGGGCACTAATAGGTGGTACTGATGGGCACTGGTAGGCAGCACTATTAGGTGACACTGATGAGGAGGCACTGATTGGTAGCACTGGTGGGCATTGATAGGCAGCACTGGTGGGCACTCAATGGCAGCACTGGTGGGAACTGTTGGGACTGCACTGATAATCAGGACACTGATAATCATGTGATCATGTGGTAAAGGGCTGCTGTGATTGGCCCTTTACCCTGAGCTGTGATTAGTTGTGTCCTAATGACACAGCACCGCCCATGCACCTCAGCGGGTTTGCGGCAGGCGCGATCACGGAAAAACATCATAATATGACACCCTCCCAGAACTGGATGGCCACGCTATAGCTGTCATTCGGCTATAGCGCAGTCAAGTGGTTACGAAAAGTAGACAATGTAACCCATGTATAAGGTGGCAGGAAGGGTGGACTGTAAAGTAGTATTTAGCATAATAAAATAAACATTCCCCAGGAAACTATATGGTAAAGTGATACTAAACACACACTGTTTAATATATATTATCTCTTCTCTTTCTGTATATGTATGATGGCATTGTAAGGATTTTAATTTAAAAAATTTATCCAAGTACCCTTTTTCCTAAGCGGTATACAGCTGTCACATGATTCAGCTCTTTCGCAGCCTGTCTGCATAGAAACAATGGCAGGAGGAGCTTCTAGTCCTCTGCTGATGGTTACAAAAAACAAAACAAAAAAACAACAGCCTTCGGAATACAAGGTAAGAATAAATAATTAATATCAATAAGCTAAAATTGTCATACAAATATGTATTTGAAATGAAATCTTTCTTATTTTGTGACATTAACATGGTGCGCGTGGATTTCTGCCAATCACACATCTCCAGCTTGTGTCTATTGTGTGTATGTTCTCAGAATAAAAGGGAGGTGAAGCCTCCATCAATCTACATGTAATATCCCACCCCCATTGTGTTTAGTGGGCATGGAGGAAGATGAGGGAGTGGTCTGTTATTTACCGCTGTGTATACACCCACATGTGTCGCTCTATAGTCACATGGGCAGCTTAAATGTGATCAGAGAAGGAATGCTTAGCATAGAAACACACTGAAAATTGAGTAAGTGCACGTGCTGCCAACGCTGCTCTATAGAATCCCCAGCTGCAGTGGGGACGTGGACTGGAGGGAGGAATAGAGAACAGTGCAGATCAACCATTTTTTTGCACACTACAGAAAACGAATCACATAGTGACTGAGTGTTTATGGTAGCTTGTAACAAAGTGTTTGTTGATTATTTTTAATAATGTGGGTTTAATGGCACTTTAAAATTCTTACCCCGGCATTTGCCGTTTACAACTTTCAATGCTGCTGGCTCCTGCTCGCTCAGTGCTGGTTCCCTGAACTTCTGGTCTACACCAAAAAAGTGTGGGGAGACACATTTCTAGCCCTAAGGTGGCTTCATAGGATTTTGCAAGAAAAAGAAGCCACCCAGAAACAAGAAAACTGGGAACAGTCATGGCACCAGCTTACACCGGAACACTGGAACACAGGTAAGGATTAAAAGATAAAGAAACTGCATAGTCTGTAAGGGCTAGTTTACACTTGTGTAGCCATGGTGTGAGTACTACTGACAAAGTATCCACCAAATCACCTCACTGCCAGACTTCATATATACTTTTCTAAGACAATGAATAGTCATTTGCGAGCTTTGTTTTTGTTGTTTTATTGGAGGGGTACAAGTTGGATAGGGATTGGGATATGGGATGCCCATAGGATAAATCATTGCCATCGTATTTACTTGTTTCAATATACTTTGATCTGTTTAGAGCCTGAAGATAGAATATGTACACTTGACTAAGTAGAAATCTTCTCCTGCAGCTCCCTGCAGACTGTTACTCCCTCTGCATCTCCATGCAGACTATTGTTAACTAAGAGTTCTCCATCCATCACCGTGTGAGGAACAGAAACATCACTTTTGACCGTGTGAAAGTAATGGTCTTAGTTCTCTTCACCACCTGCCCAAACTTTCTTCTTCTTGTACACTTGGTTTCCTCCTGCACAACTTGTAATTACATTAGGGTATAACACATCTTCTTCTAATGGGTATGAAGAACTCACTCTGAAATAGGCCCCTCTACTGGCTCTGGTGACTCGCTGCTACTAGGCCTGAGGCCTGCAGAACCTCTCCCCGGAGGCCTAGTAGGTTAAAGTCTATGTTCTAGGAAATGGACTACTGCTCCCAGCCAATCCAACTTGCAAATCACGTGTTCCCCAGCCACACTGATTTGACACACACATCCCCACAGTCTCTTCTCTGATCCAGGGTTCTCCACCATCCACCGTGTGTATTGATGCAGACTCCATTAGTGACCATGTACTAACAGAGTTCCCTTACAGACTCCCTGGCACCTCCAGCCATCCACTGTGGTAACACTCACTGATCTTCCAACCTTCCAGCCCTGAGTCCTTGATGAGGAATTTGCCTGGACCATGCCTTCCAATGCCCTCCAGCTTCTCCTGCCCTCTCTGCTCCAGAAGCTCCCTGCCACCGACCGTGTGGTGACAGAAACATTGCCAGCGACCGTGTAAAGGCAATGTTCCCTCACAGCTCTCCCCGAGCCTTCTCCTGTGATCCCACACCCACCCTAGGGTTGCCACCTGTACGGGATTCACCCGGACAGTCCGGGTTCTGAATCATCTGTCCGGTTTTCAGACTGCCTGAAACCCGGACAGACTATTCTGGCAGAGGGGGAGCTTCATTAGCACACTTGCCACTGTTGAGACAGTCACAGTGGCAGTGTCATTTCTTCTCGCTAAATACACACACTGTTCTGATGTGTGTGTTGGGAATCTGAAGCTCCCTTCTGTCTCCCCCCTCCAGGCTCCTGCAGTCTCTGTTATCTCTGATCCCCCCTCTCCAATCACTAGTGCCGTGTTCTGAGAGAAGAGGGGGGCGGAGCTGAGGAGATCACTGGAGCTGCTGTCGGGCTGGTCGCTGCTCCCTAGGAGGTGAGCTGACGTTTTTTGTTTAGTAAGGAAAGTTTCCTAGGGTGCAAAGTTCCAGGAGGATTTCTTTTGCATTGAAGATATAAAAAGATACTGAGAATCTGAAGAGACAGTGAGTGAGTGTGTGTGTGTGTGTGTGTGTGTGGGGGGGGGGGAGTCTGCAGCCCGATGATCACAGCCCAACCAACTCACAGTATCTCCCAAGCAGCAAACTTATCTATGTATACAAACTTCCCCCATCCTCTGTCCAGATTATGTGATGTCATTTAGTCACTTAACCCTGTGTGTATGTGGTGAGTCTACACCTCTGATTGTCCAGACTCAGAGTCTGGGTAATACGAGGTTATATGAATGGTCATCAATTACCTTTTCATCATCTGGACATGCAGAGTGCTAGGGGGGAGCATCTTATAACAGATTGTTTTCATTGAGTATTATTGTTGTATATTTTAGTAGATGACCACAATAGCTATTTTTATTATATACATTACTATCTGACCACTTCTCAGCCTCCAACTCCCCCCAGATTGTATCACCCCCAGACCACTTTATACAGACATCACTCCGAGCTGCTTCTTACAAACCCAGCTGAGGGACATCATTCCCTGGTCACCCCACAGACACTGCAAGTAATCCCTCCCCATACTGCCCCTGTCATACCCTCCGCATTCCTCTCCTGTTCATACTGCCCCTGTCATACCCTCCGCACTCCTCTCCTGTTCATACTGCCCCTGTCATACCCTCCGCACTCCTCTCCTGTTCATACTGCCCCTGTCATACCCTCCGCACTCCTCTCCTGTACATACTGCCCCTGTCATACCCTCCGCACTCCTCTCCTGTACATACTGCCCCCGTCATACCCTCCACACTCCTCTCCTGTACATACTGCCCCCGTCATACCCTCCTCACTCCTCTCCTGTACATACTGCCCCCGTCATACCCTCCGCACTCCTCTCCTGTACATACTGCCCCCGTCATACCCTCCGCACTCCTCTCCTGTACATACTGCCCCCGTCATACCCTCCGCACTCCTCTCCTGTACACACTGCCCCCGTCATACCCTCCGCACTCCTCTCCCATACATACTGCCCCATCATCCCCTCTGCACTCCTCTCCTGTACATACTGCCCCATCATCCCCTCCGCACTCCTCTCCTGTACATACTGCCCCATCATCCCCTCCGAACTCCTCTCCTGTACATACTGCCCCATCATCCCCTCCGCACTCCTCTCCTGTACATACTGCCCCATCATCCCCTCCGCACTCCTCTCCTGTACATACTGCCCCATCATCCCCTCCGCACTCCTCTCCTGTACATACTGCCCCATCATCCCCTCCGAACTCCTCTCCTGTACATACTGCCCCATCATCCCCCCGCACTCCTCTCCCATACATACTGCCCCATCATACCCTCCACACTCCTCTCCTGTACATACTGCCCCATCATACCCTCCACACTCCTCTCCTGTACATACTACCCCCATCATACCCTCCAGAAATGTTATTTAATCACAAAACTATATGTATACGACATAAAAAAATGCCGTTCATTACATTGTACAGAGGTAATGAATTTAATGAACTACAAAAAATATTTTTTTTACCATGTGCTGCTAAAGTGTTCGGGTTTGGCAACCCTAAAAGGTGGCAACCCTAACCCACCCCCAGATGGGGGTGTGGTCCTGCGGCTGTCTAGCACTCCATTCCTTACTTCACACAGTCGACTACTCCCCCTCAGCAGGATGTCACCTCAGCATATATACGAGACCCGCCCCCTGCCAATGCCAGTTAGGGATTGGTCAGAGATCCCACATGTGCTGCCTGCCACTCCAGCTCCAGGCCCAACCTCCTTTTCCAGAACTTTCTCCCTGCAAACAGGGGAGGCGCCTCAGAGTGGAGCCCAGGTGGTCACACCCACTGCTACTCTAAACACTCCCAGCCCCAGGATCAAAACAGACAGGCCTAGCGCGCAGCATAAGCCTGCCTAAATTTGCCTGTGCTGAATGAACCTAATAAAACAACCCTTACTAGCACCTACCTTCTGGTAGAGGGTGCTACACTTGCTTCAAAACAAGGCTTCGGACAGGCTTTGTTAAAGCTCTCTGAACGCCAGTCAAAGCTCATGTCACTAAATAAAATGCTTAGCTTACAGTCCTGTTTACACCTGCATTTGCTTGATGCTTCAATGAGGCTTCGATGCGGCTTCGGTGGGGCTTTGGTGGAGCTTCGATGGGGCTTCAGTGAGGCTTTGTGGGGCTTCGATGAGGCTTCGGTGGGGCTTCAGTAGGGCTTCAAGCAAGCTTCGCCATAGACTTCTATGGAAGCTTTGAGGACGCTTTGAAGCACCACTGAAGTTACATGGGGTATCATTTTTGAAGCGAAGCCGAAGCAGAGCAAAGCAAAGCAAAAGCAGGTGTAAACAGGACTGTAAGCTAACCATTTTATTTAGTAACAGGAGCTTTGACTAGCGTTCAGAGAGCTTTAACAAAGTGTCCAAAGCCTTGTTGAAGCCTTGTTGAAGCCGAAGCAAGTGTTAATGAGCCCTAAAAGATTATATCAGCTCCTGAAAAATCCCAATCGCCCACCGTGTATGTACATCAGTACATTAATACCGTTGTTATGTTGTTATAGCAGCAGATAGCTGCCATAAACCCGGTATTTTTCTCCACAGCGGGCGGTCCGCTTTAAGATAAAAGTGGTCTCCACAGCAGATTCACTATGAGCTCACTTTTATGGGCAGCGGGAGAGGTGCCCCCCCCTCTCTCGGCATGTCCCGGGCATCTCTGCCGCTTACTAGAGCCGTTGGAAGCGGTGGAGACAATCAGGTCCTGTGGCCTGATGGGTAGGAAGTCGAGTGAAGGCATGATGATGGCCTGCACTCAACTCTATGCCCTTGGAGGACTGGAGCAACGTCAAACGTCACTTCCGCCCAACGGTCCTAAAGGGGACAATTTTTTTTTTATTGAAGATTTATTACTTTTAAGTGTAAATGTGAGATCTGAGGTCTTTTTAAGGTCTTTTAAAGGGACAGTGTAAAAAAATAAAAAGCAAAATAAATAATAATAAAAAAAAAAATTTTAAGCGCTCCATCCCTCTGTGCTTGAGCGCAGAAGCAAACGCATACGTAAGTCGCGCCCACATATGTAAACAGTGTTCAAACCACACATGTGAGGTATCGTCATGATCGTTAGAGCAATAATTCTAGCAAAAGACCTCCTCTATATCTCAAAACTGGTAAATTGTAGAATGTTTTAAACGTTGCCTACAGAGGTTTTTAAGTGTCAAAGTTTGTCGCCATTCCACAAGCGGGCACAATTTTGAAGCGTGACATGTTGGGTATCAATTTAGTCGGCATAACATTATCTTTCACAATATGGAAAAAAACTGGGCTAACCTTTACTGTTTTCTTATTTTTTTATTAAAAAAGTGTATTTTTGCCAAAAAATTGCATTTGTAAGACCACTACACAAATACGGTGTGATATAAAGTATTGCAACGACCTCCATCTTATTCACTAGGGTGTCTGAAAAAAATATATATATAATGTTTAGGGGTTCTAAGTAATTTTCTAGCAAAAAAAAAAATATTTTAACTTGTAAACAACAAGTGTAAAAAATATAGGCTTGGTCCTTAAGTGATTAAAAAACTAAGGGTGTAATATCACTGTAACACCCACATGACACACATATGCATCCATGACAGCCAGGGTCTCTGCTCAGAGCAGACAGACAGCTCCCGAACTCTGTTTGTGATTGAGAGTCGGTGAGACGGGCTCCTGATCATGTGACCACTGTGACAACTAATCAAAATGGTCCTGTGAGGAGGAAGTTTACCCTGCCTCCCAGTGTTTAGACCTAGGTAAAGGACCACCTGGAGGGAACTGGAAAGGGGTTAAGGATTTATACATTTTGTATCAAGCTTATGCTGATTGTAGCCATGTTAGTGCACTTGCAACAATGCAGTTAACTTAGACGACCGCCTAACTGTAAATATACAGCATTACTTTGACATTAAATACCGGTGTTATGGTAACAGCTAGCAGAATCGCCATGAGATCACTTTTATAGGCAGTGGGAGAGGTACCCCCGCTTCCCGGTTGTTTCTGAGCTTACTGGAGCCGTCAGCAAGCACGGAACTGATCCGATGCAGCCGATGCAGGAAGTCGGGTGAGGGCAAAATAGCCCCCACTTGCAGTGGTGACCCTTCAATACGGGGTGCAGGAGCGCCGCCCCCCTAATGCATGTGCCCTGCCCCTAATCTACATGCAGAGCGCCGGACGCATGGATTTCAATGGGTTTTTTTTTTAAGCACATGATTAGAGCACTGCGACCCAAGCCCACCCAGTTGTGTGACAATAGCAAATTGTCTCCTGAGACCCGTTTGGCCACTTCCTACAGGAAGGAGAAGCAACCCCCGGCTCTACCCTGGAGCAACGAGCAGCATCGGTATTGGCATCAGCCTCCTAAGGTAAGGCCACTGATCGCCGCCATCTGTCTCCAACGCGCGGGGGGGAGGGGACTGATCACCGCCATCCGTCTCTCACGGGGGGACACTGATCACCGAAATCCGTCTCTTTTTTTAAGGGTAAATAAGAGATCTGGGGTCTTTTTGACCCCAGATCTCTCAATAAAGTGGACCTGTCATGCTTATTGCTTTTACAAGGTATGTTTACATTCCTTGTAAAAGTAACAAAAGCACTAAAAAAAATAAAGAGACAGTGTAAACATAAAAAATAAAAAATAAAATTTATAAGAAAAAAAAAGAAAGGACAGAGTCCTATCCCTCCTTGCTCGTGTGCCGAAGCGAATGCATATGTAAGTCTTGCGCGCATATGTAAACGGTATATGTAAACGGTGTTTAAACCACACATGTGAGGTATTGCCAAGATTGTTCAAGTGAGAGCAATAATTCTAGCCTAAGACCTCCTCTGTAACTCTAAACCATTCCACAAGCACACCCAATTTTAAAGCATGACATGTTAGGTATCAATTTATTTGGCGTTACATCATCTTTCACATTATACATGAATAAACATATACATAAGTGATACAATCTAAACGTAAATAAGTCCCAATTGTAAGACAATAGGAGACAAGTAATGAATCTCAAGTGGGTCAGTCCCAAGCGATGGCGGGTACACCACAAATGAAGGATTGTTCATATAGGGAGCCAGGGACCACAAACAAAGGATTCTTCATACAAGGAGCCAGGAACACCAGGGTTAGTATCCGTAGCAAATGACAACAATAATAAATGAGAATGGGTACTCTTACCGGAACCAAGGGACCTGGATGTCAGCGACACCAGGTCGGACAGGCATGGGTAACCTCGGTATGACAGGAACAGTTCGGAGGATCCTTACGTGTCAAACAGAGGGACAGGAGCAGTCAAAGATGTCCTCAAGGGTCCAATATTCTCACACTGGAGTCACCACCATGGAGCCAGCCACTGAGCCATGGATGACCGGATGGAAGGGTCGGGCAGGCTTAATGGTATACAGGTAAGAGTCAGTGGTGAAGTGGCTTATAGAACCATAGATCTCTTCCACAAACAAAGCAGTGAATAGTCTAAAATCTAGCAGTGTTCACCTTAGAGCAAGCCACAACAAACTTGTTAAAATGGTACTTTATTTGCACTAACAGTTACATTTTCAGAACAAGTTTTTAGGGTATACCTCTTTCTTCTATGATATAATCATCAGTTTCAGCACTGGTTTAACCCTGTGTCACATACCTGACTGGAGGCTGAGGTGAATAGAGGGCTCCCCTTCTGGCTGAGTGCGGAGTACCCATGAAGGTGGTGACAGAGGGTGCTATGCCCAAAGATACCCGGGTAGCCTGAAGATGAAGCTGCCTGATGGTTCCAGATGGGAGGACACCCAAGAGCAGAGAAGTATCCATAGCAGATGATTCTCTGGAAGCGCTGGCAGATCTTGACAAATGGGTAGAGCAGGAAGCAAAGTCAGAAGCCAGGCCTTGGGTCAAACACAGGAGGTCAATCAGGAGCTAAGACAGAAGCATGATCAAGATCAAGCCTGGGTCAAACACAGGATGTCAATCAGAAACAAGAAAGAAGCAGGTCCATAGAGCAAGCTGGGGTCAGAGCCAGGAGAGAAGGCAGAACAAGTCAGGGGTAAGCTGGGTCGGTAGCGGGTAATCAAGCAGAAGCACAAGGCACAGGATACAAAGGCTGACAATAATCCAGCAATTTATGAGAGGAACTGCTGTCCTTATATAGTCCAGTAGATGCAGGCAATTATTGTGCTTTGCGTGCGCCGATGCGCTGTCATGCACGTAGATTCACCACTGCGCACTAATCCCTAATGCGCATGCGCAAATTAGCCTGGCCATACTGGACATTGGCATGTTTGCCAAGTCTTCAATGAATTCTTTCCTGACACCCTGGAAGGAAAAAACACCCAATAGCTTGTTCTTAAAATGTAACTATTAGTACAATTACAATTGGACAGTACTCAACTACATTTTGTATCAAAGCAAACAAAATTGTGTCTGCCTGAAGCACTTTTTCATTGCCATGAGAGAGTGGAAGAACAATTTTTCCCTATATTAATATCTCTGGCTTAGTCAGGTAGATGCTGATAGGTCATGGGTTCTTATGTTTTTTTATTTATTTATTTTTTTTTTTTATATAATATTATAAGTATGTAATTTTCTTTATATAATCCTCCACACATCCACCATTATCAGCTTATCATTATGTTTTCTACAAATAAGCATGCTTCTAAATAGACACGTGAAGTTCTTTATTTAGGGATTATAGAGACTCCTGGAGTGTAGGGAACTGCTCAGAGCAGTATACAGTGTACATTTAGAATAGAGTAGGAAGAGGTTTCAGAGAGTGTCAGGGCTGGGCTCAGGCCTTCCTTCTCTGAGCTGGCTGCTCAACTGTTGGCTAATTGCCACCTCCTATCTCTGCACAGTTACGCACCTGTTGATGATATCCTGCTCGTCAGTCCTGCCTACTTAAGCCATCCAGCCCAGAGGATCTCTGCCTTCACCTTGGTCAACATCACAGAGACTATCTCCTGCGTTCCTGTTAAAGACTTGCATGGCTGACATCCCTTCTGGCTCCAGATCCTGCTTGCTGTTCCACTACACTGATCCCTGACTTTCTAGCTTGACTGACTATCCGTTCCAGTTATGAACTTTGGCTATGTTTTGACTAAGTTTGTTCTATTTACTTTTATTATTAGACAAGTGTGATTTAACTATACTTCTGTCTCGGTCTGATTCATGGTTTCTGACAGTAGGCGAAGGCAATGAATTCAGAAGATACAGTCAATCCACTTGTTGGTAATATTTTTTCCAAATTGGATGAGCAGGTCACCGCATGGATCAGTTTGCCATGCCATGGAGTCACACGGCTCACCTGGAATCTCCCACTGTGGCTGCTCCGGTACAACCTGTGTTGCAAGCCATCCCTGCTGCTGCTCCAGTCTCTGTGCAGGGACCCGTATCGAGTATTACCTCTATAAGAGGTATGTCTGGTTCCGCTCCGCTTCCCCAGCAATTTGGGGGTGATCCAGTCCATTGCAGAGGGTTTCTCAACCAGGTTGAGATATACTTTGAGATGCTGCCCCAGGTGTTTCCTACGGACAGAAGCAAAGTAGGTTTTGTGATATCTTTGCTTTCTGAAAGAGCTATGGGCTGGGCAAAACCTCTATGGGAGTCACAAAAACCTGTTGTCTTGAGTTACCCTGAGTTCGTGGCTTCCTTTAAAAGGGTTTTTGACGTTCCTGCATGCTCCGCTTCTGCTGCCAAGTGCCTCATGTCCATCAAACAGAGTATGGGAACTGTTGCAGATTATGCCATTGAATTCCGTACTCTGGCAGCAGAGGTTCCTTTGAACAATGAGGCCCTCGTGGCTGCTTTTTCTCATGGTCTCTCGGATACCATCAAGGATGAGATAGCAGCCCGAGATATACCCACTGAGCTGGAGAGGTTGATCACGTTTGCCATCCTCATTAACTCCAGACTCAGAGAAAGACTCTCTTTTAAGGAGCGCTCCTTACCTCCTGTACATTTGTCTTTGAGCTTTGCAGTCCCACCCTTGCCTCCCTCACCTCCCATGCCTTCTGGTTCCAAGTCGGTCAGTGAAGGTGAACCCATGCACTTGGGTTTCACGTGACTCTCTACAGATGAGAGGACCTTTAGGAGGACGGAGAGATTGTGCCTTTATTGTGGCCTGGCAGGTCACTTTTTGAAGTCTTGTTCTACCCGTCCAGGGAGCGCCCGAACCATGAGGTCCTGTCACAGACAGACCTTAGGTGGCGTTGTTTCGTCCCCAGCTATCCAGAAGGATAAGCCCCTGGTTTCAGTCAGCCTTTCTTGGGCTGAATCATCCGTCGTGATACAGGCTCTAATTGACTCAGGGGCTGCAGGCCTGTTCAGTAATGCTGCCTTTGTATCGAAGCACTCGATTCTGCTGCAACTGCGTGACACTTCACTTGCCATTGAGGCTCTTGACGGGAGACCTCTACAGCCTGCCCATGTGACTCATGAGACTGTTCCACTGTCCATGGCCGTAGGGGCTCTTAACCATGAGATAATCCAAATCCAAGTTATTTCCTCACCTAAGTTTCCACTGGTTATTGGTTATCCTTGGTTACAAAGGCACAACCCCTCTTTTGATTGGCTCCGTGCTGAGGTTCTCTCCAGGTCGCCACAATGCAGTAAGACATGCTTCCAGAAGGTAGCCAAGGTCCTGTGCACTCCCTGCTGGAGGAGTACCACGATTTTAGTGATGTGTTTGACAAAGTTCAAGCCGGTAGTTTGCCTCAACACCGGTTGTATGATTGTGCAATTGACCTTCAACCTGGTGTCATACCCCCTCGTGGCCAGGTTTACCCTTTGTCAGTCTTGGAGGATAAAGCCATGGAGGAGTATGTTGCAGACGCACTTTCTCGAGGTTTCATCTGCAAATCCTTGCCTCCTGCTGGTGCTGGTTTCTTCTTTGTGAAGAAGCAGAGTGGTGAACTGAGACCTTGTATTGATTATAGTGGTCTCAATCGCTTCACGATTAAGAATGCCTATCCGATTACCTTGATTAAGGAGTTATTTGACCTCCTCAAGGGAGCAACGGTTTTCACGAAGCTTGATTTGAGAGGGGCATACAATCTTGTGAGGATTAAGGAGGGCGATGAGTGGAAAACTGTGTTTAATACCAGAACAGGCCATTATGAGTACCTCGTTATGCCTTTTGACCTTTGTAACACCCTGGCAGTTTTCCGGGAATTTATTAATGATGGTGTAACGACACCCCGAGTATGAAAGGGGTTAAAGTCGTTTAGGACATTCCATGCCCAAACACAAAGGCAGCTACAGAACACTCCAATCAGCTGAACAAGGAACCCATACAAATAATCCACCCTAAAAACGAGACACGGCTCTGTCTTCAGGGTCAAGCAGGAATCAACTCATTTATTATACCACATGGTCACAACAGATAAAATAACTCAGAGACTCGTTCCCCCTCACCCTTGGAAAAGAGGGCGGGTTAAACTGTCCAATGACAATAGACACACAGGTCAGGTGTGTTTAACGTCTCATCAGTACACAGTGTTAGCAGGGAGAGCTGTTGGAAGAATCCCCCCTCCCTCCAATGCAATACACATCCTGTGATCAAAAGACAGACAAACACAAACCCTCCAATGCAATACACATCCTGTGATCCAGGGCAGACAAACACAAACCCTCCAATGCAATACACATCCTGTGATCCAAGGCAGACAAACACAATAGAACATTGGTTTGCAGGAGACTGGCATTCAGTCCCCTCCAAAAGCCTCTTTTGTGGCTAGGTCTGTCACAGATGGCCTCCGAGATTTGTTGCAGTTATGCGTGGTGGTTTATCTCGACGATATCCTCATATTTTCCAAGTCCCTGGAAAGCCACCACACAGATGTCTGTCGTGTGCTTCAGAAACTAAGAGAGCACAATCTCTGTTGTAAACTGGAAAAGTGCAAGTTCCATTGTGAACAGGTTAAATTCCTGTCATTTCCACTGCTGGTTTTTCGATGGACCCAGAGAAGCTTTCAGCAGTCCTAAAGTGGCCCCGACCCGTGGGTTTACATCCTCTGCAGCGTTTTCTGGGTTTTGCCAACTATTATCGGAAGTTTCTTCGTAACTCGTCTCTGGTCAAGCCCCTGACTGATATGAACAAAAAGGACGGTAACCCACAGAGTTGTTCTCCGGAGTCCATTAAGGCCTTTGAGAGTCTCAAGGCTGCCTTTGTTTCTGCTCCTGTGTTGGCACACCCTGATCCTACATTACTTTTTATCCTTGAGGTTGATGCTTCTGAGACTGGTGTTGGCACCCTTCTGTCTCAACGTCCTACCTCTGAGAGCACTATGCATCCTTGTGGCTACTTTTCCAAGAAATTGTCACCTGCGGAGTGCAATTAATAGATTGGTGACAGAGAGCTATTAGCGATCATTTTAGCCCTGAAAGAATGGAGACATATCCTTGAAGGTACCACTGTGCCAGTTCTAATTCTTACTGACCATAAGAATCTCACATTCTTGTCTGAGGCTAAATGCCTCTCTCCCAGAAGGGCACGATGGGCTCTTTTCTTGTCAAGTTTCAATTAGTTTGTCTCATTCTTACCTGGTACTAAGAATGTAAGGGCTGATGCTTTTCCACAACAATTTTCCTCCACTTCCAAGATGGAGTCGGTTCCGGTTCCTGTGATTCCTCCTGATCGTATTCTGGCTACGGTACGCATCAGTCTCACTTCTCCTTTGGGTGACAAAATTCTTGCTGCTCAGGTCCATGCTCCTCCTGAGAAACATTGTGACTACTGCTTTGTCCCAGAGGGTCTCGGTACTGCCATGCTCCAGACTTACCATTCTCCCAAGGCTGCTGGCCACTCTGGGAAGAATCAACTCTTTTGGGCCATTTTCCAACAATTCTGGTGGCCTAGACTACGACAGGGGTAGTCAGTTTGTGTCCCAGTTCTGGCGAGCCTTTTGTGCACAGTTGGGAATTCAGCTTGCTTTCTCCTCTGCGTATCACCCGCAGTCTAATGGGGCCACATATCGAGCCAATCAGTCCTTGGAGCAATTCCTACGTTGCTATATTTCTGACCATCATAACAACTGGTCAGACCTGTTACCCTGGGTAGAGTTTGCTCACAATAGTGCCTTGAATTCTGGTTCCCAATTGTCCCCATTTATGGCGAACTATGGTTTCCAATAGGGATGAGCCGAACACCCCCCGGTTCGGTTCGCACCAGAACCTGCGAACGGACCGAAAGTTCGCACGAACGTTAGAACCCCATTGACGTCTATGGGACTCGAACGTTCGAAATCAAAAGTGCTCATTTTAAAGGCTAATTTGCATGGTATTGTCCTAAAAAGGGTTTGGGGACCCGGGTCCTACCCCAAGGGACATGTATCAATGCAAAAAAAACTTTTAAAAACGGCCGTTTTTTCGGGAGCAGTGATTTTAATGATGCTTAAAGTAAAAAAAAAAAAAGTGAAATATTCCTTTAAATATCGTACCTGGGGGGTGTCTATAGTATGCCTGTAAAGTGACGCGTGTTTCCCATGTTTAGAACAGTCCCTGCACCAAATGTCATTTTTAAAGGAAAAAATCTCATTTAAAACTGCTTGCGGGTTTAATGTCATGTCGGGTCATGGCAATATGGATGAAAATCAGTGAGACAAACGGCATGGGTACCCCCCAGTCCATTACCAGGCCCTTTGGGTCTTGTATGGATATTAAGGGGAACCCCGCACCCAAATTAAAATAAGGAAAGGTGTGGGGCCACCAGGCCCTATATACTCTGAACAGCAGTATACAGGCGGTGCAAACAAGACAGGGACTGTAGGTTTGTTGTTAAGTAGAATCTCTTTGTAATTTTGAACATTTTTAACGTGTTTAGCTCCAGCCAAAAAATCTTTTCTAAGCTTTTTGGAAAACATAGGGAAGGGTTATCACCCCTGTGACATTTGTTTTGCTGTCTTTCCTCCTCTTCAGAAGATTTCACCTCACTTTTTTGTCCCAATGAAAAATGTTTTTTGAAAATTTGGGTTTTTTTGTGGAACAAGGATTGGAAAGCATCAGTGGAAAGGAGAAATTGTTTTCCCATATTAACTCTTACAGGAGAGAATTTCCCTTCCTAGGGGTAGATTTCATCTCACTTCCTGTTGTCTCCTTCCGTTTGCAAGTAGGAGTCGTTTGTAAGTTAGATGTTTGAAAGTAGGGTCCTGCCCTATATACTCAGCAGAAATTTGGGCCTTAGGTGTTGCTGTGGCCACAACACTGTAAGCCCTCACAGGGCCCTGCTGTGAAATATTAGATCAAGAATTGTAATTACATGCCCCTGTTGAACAGGAGCTGAAAAATTAGGCCTTAGGCACTGGTGCTGGTGCAACAACACTGCAACCCCTCACAGACACTCTAGTTGGAACGCAGGAACGAGCCCTGCTGCAAAGTATTGCTTCAAAAATTGTAATTACACGCCCCTGTTAGACAGGGGCAGAAAAATTGGGCCTTAGGCACTGGTGCCACAACACTGCAACCCCTCACAGACACTCTAGTTGGAACGCAGGAACGAGCCCTGCTGCAAAGTATTGCATCAAAAATTGTAATTACACGCCCCTGTTAGACAGGGGCAGAAAAATTGGGCCTTAGGCACTGGTGCTGGTGCCACAACACTGCAACCCCTCACAGACACTCTAGTTGGAACGCGCCCTGCTGCAAAGTATTGCATCAAAAATTGTAATTACACGCCCCTGTTAGACGAGGAGGATGAGGACGGCTTGGTCATCCACTCGACCAAGTCTTCCGCATGTTGCGGCTCAACACGGCCAGCTGCCGAAAAAAAGGCCAAGCGTGTCCCATGGCCACGTGCTGATGAGGATGCACCGTCTCCACGACCAGCACTAGACACAGAGCCTGCTTGCCCTCTCTTATTGGCTTGTGACTGTCTGCCTCTCCTTCTTGGCCTTCCAGACATACTAATGGCCTGTAGCTGCACTAAGCTGGGATAGAACACCTGTAATTTTCTTCAGGTAGCTTTATATACTGTAACCAGACAAGCCTGCCTGTCAGTAGGAAGATAACAGGAACGGATCTAGCTGAACACTGTGAGCAGGACGCACTGTACTAAATGTAAATAGTCTAGCTGCCTGACCGTGGTACTAATAGGATCAAATAGAACACCTGTAATTTTCTTCAGGTAGCTTTATATACTGTAACCAGACAAGCCTGCCTGTCAGTAGGAAGATAACAGGAACGGATCTAGCTGAACACTGTGAGCAGGACGCACTGCACTAAATGTAAATAGTCTAGCTGCCTGACCGTGGTACTAATAGGATCAAATAGAACACCTGTAATTTTCTTCAGGTAGCTTTATATACTGTAACCAGACAAGCCTGCCTGTCAGTAGGAAGATAACAGGAACGGATCTAGCTGAACACTGTGAGCAGGACGCACTGCACTAAATGTAAATAGTCTAGAAGATAACAGGAACGGATCTAGCTGAACACTGTGAGCAGGACACACTGCACTAAATGTAAATAGCAGGAACGGATCTAGCTGAACACTGTGAGCAGGACGCACTGCACTAAATGTAAATAGCAGGAACGGATCTAGCTGAACACTGTGAGCAGGACGCACTGCACTAAATGTAAATAGCAGGAACGGCTCTAGCTGAACACTGTGAGCAGGACGCACTGCACTAAATGTAAATAGCAGGAACGGATCTAGCTAAACACTGTGAGCAGGATGCACTGCGCTAAATGTAAATAGCAGGAACGGATCTAGCTGAACACTGTGAGCAGGACGCACTGCACTAAATGTAAATAGCAGGAACGGATCTAGCTGAACACTGTGAGCAGGACGCACTGCACTAAATGTAAATAGCAGGAACGGATCTAGCTGAACACTGTGAGCAGGACGCACTGCATTAAATGTAAATAGTCTAGATAGAAGATAACAGGAACGGATCTAGCTAAACTGAATACAGTGTATATATATATATGCAACACCTGGGATGCATATATATACACAATACACTGTAAGTGCAGCTAACTGACTGACTGTTCTGCCTAATCTATCTAACTCAAATCAAATGACACTGTCTCTCTCTCTCTCTATCTCTCAGCACACCGGAACACACACTACACAGGGCCGCCGTGCAGGCGGCCTTATATAGTGTGGGGTGTGTACTAAATCCCCTGAGCCATAATTGGCCAAAGCCACCCTGGCTTTGGCCAATTACAGCTCTCTCTACTGACGGCGCTGTGATTGGCCAAGCATGCGGGTCATAGTGCATGCTTGGCCAATCATCAGCCAGCAATGCACTGCGATGCCGCAGTGAATTATGGGCCGTGACGCGCCACACGAATTTAGCGCGAACGGCCCATAAAGTTCGGAATTCGGCGAACGGGCGAACAGCCGATGTTCGAGTCGAACATGGGTTCGACTCGAACACGAAGCTCATCCCTAGTTTCCAACCCTCGATGTTGCCTGACTCATTTGTTCCGCAGAGTATTCCTGCATTAGAGGAGCATCAAAGTGGTCTTCTTTCCACTTGGGCACAAGTCCAGGAGGCTTTGCGACATGCTAATAATAGGTACAGACTCCATGCTGACTGCAGACGCCTGCCTGCGCCTTCCTACCAGGTTGGGGACAGGGTCTGGCTGTCATCTCGCAACCTCCGACTTCGTGCTCCCTCTCTGAAGTTCACACCACGGTTTATTGGGCCTTTCCATATTCCTCTCAGGATTAACCCAGTGACTTATGCGTTAGACCTTCCTTCTAAGATGCGTATCTCAAATGCATTTCATGTCTCCTTATTAAAACCTTTGGTCTGCAACCGCTTTACCACCTCGGTGCCACGTCCTCGCCCTGTACAGGTTGAGAACCATGAGGAGTATGAAGTACAGTCCATTGTTGACTCTCGTAGGTTCCGTGGGCACATACAGTACCTGGTGCATTGGAAGGGGTACTGTCCGGAGGAACGCTCTTGGGTCTCTGTCCTCCTCTGTTATTTCCATAGACATTTTCCCCTCAAGCCTGGTGGTCCTCTGAGGGGGAGGGGTCGTTGAGGAGGGGGTACTGTCAGGGCTAGGCTCAGCCCGTCCTTCTCTGAGCTGGCTGCTCAACTGTTGGCTAATTGCCAGCTCCTATCTCTCCACAGTTATGCACCTGTTGATGATGTCCTGCTCGTCAGTCCTGCCTACTTAAGCCGTCCAGCCCAGAGGATCTCTGCCTTCGCTTTGGTCAACATCACAGAGACTATCTCCTGCGGTCCTGTTAAAGACTTGCTTGGCTGACATCCCTTCTGGCTCCAGATCCTGCTTGCTTTTCCACTACACTGAATCCCAGACTTTCTGGCTTGGCTGACTATCCGTTCTGGTTACCGAACTTTGGCTATGTTTTGACTACGTTTGTTCTATCTACTTTTATTATTAAACAAGTGTGATTTAACTATACTTCTGTCTCAGTCTGATTCCTGGTTTCTGACAGAGAGCTAGCACAAAGATTGATGAGAACATCAGGAACTAGTTTAGATAAGGTGAGATGGGAATAGATGTACAGATTAACCAGAGACTGGAGTGTTCATCCAGGATCTGTGTATCCAGCAGGTGATAGAAGGCTCCCACCATTGCACAGGATCTACAAATGCATGGTCTTCCCTATTAATGAAAAAGACCAATGAATTGCTGCACTCCTAGAGTGACCCGGATGGTGACAACTATTAGTACAGACAGGCTCAGGCAGAGTAATAAAGTGGAACTAAACAACACTGAAAATGCTATTTAATTAATTGTATTACGAAAACTCACCCATCTATCCATGTCTCCATGCTCTATTTTGTTGAGAAAACACTTTAAAAAACACCCCTAGCATTTCTAGCTGTGGAAGTCTTGAGTAAGGGCAGGTAATTCATGTAGCATTTACTTCCTATAATCCATCTGCCCTTAACTGAGGCATGCAGACAGGAGGTCATGCTTAGCTGATAAAGCCCCTTTTCCAGATGAAAGAAAACAATGCCCATAAGGACTCCTGGGTTGTATGACATCATTTTTGATCTAGGTCAGAAACCATGAGATAACTGAAGAAATGTAAAAAAAATGTTTAAAACAAGTAAATATAATAAGCCTTTCCTATCTATTTACTAATGCTAGCAGCATAAGGATTAAACTAGTTAATGATGATTGGGAGAGTTTAGTTCCTCTTTAACAATTAGGTTCAGACTGGAGCTTAAAGGGGTTGTAAACCCTCATGTCCTATGCATTAAGGTGAAAAAACTTCTGACACTGATCGGCCCCCTAACCCCCCCGTTTTACTCACTTGAGCCCATTTGTTCCCTCAGTGGAGACTCGCTGTACCTCTCTGCCTGGGGTTCTTGGCTCTTTATTGAAAAGATTGATAGCAGCGCAGCCATTGGCTCCAGCTGCTGTCAATCAAATCCAATGACGCAGGAGCCGGGGGGCAGGGCCGAGTCCAGCATTCTGTGTCTATGGATGCAAATGCTGGACCCGGGAGCGCGCCCGCAAGGTGACCCCCAGGGAGAGCGCTTCTCCCAGGGGGTTTACCGATGCGGGGAGAAGCCGCGAGCGCCGCCGTGGGACCGGGGTTTGGGGCCTCACTGTGCAAAATGAACTGCACAGTGGAGGTAAGTATGATATGTTTGTTATTTTTTTAAAAAAGGAGGGTTTACAACCCCTTTAAGATAGGTGGCAGGCAAGCATTGACCAAATCATGGGCAGAAGACAGAGAAAGCAGGTTCAGATACTTGGACATGACCATAACCCAAAGATTAGTAAAGGTCAAGAATCACTAAGGTCAAAAGGGTCATAAACAATTTAGAAACAGACAGGGGTTGGAAGATAGAACTGGTGCTGTTTGAAATGTGCAGTAAAACTAAACTTGGAAGTTGCACCTGTGCTGGCTGGTAGGGATGAGCAAAACTGAGAGTTTTCAATTCACCAAAATTTCAGCACAAATTTAAGTGGAATCAATGGGGAATGCATATTAACCGTGGTTTTTGGTGGATCGCAAAATAATTTAAATTGCTCATGAAAGTTACGGAAGCTCCCTATCCTAACCTAAGCTGTTCTTGTACCTAAAAAGTGCCCCTCATTAGTCTCAGTATTTTACATATTTTCACAAAAATAAAAGACAGACAGTCGAAAAAGGAAAATTACATGAAGTAAGCTATAGCACCCTAAATACACACACAAAAATAACACAGCATCTAAGTGAACAAAAAAAATTCATCTAAGCAGCCTAATAAATGAAATAGAGGTAAAGAAATCAGTTTTGCCAAAATCACTCAGCTCGTTTCTGTTGGCTGTTGAGGGAGGACTACACAAGAAATGACCAGAAATGAAAAAGGTGTGGTAAAGGTAGAGACTATAGGCAAGAGCTAGATACAGGTAAAAAGATAACAGAAAATAAACTAAGAGCTAATTCATAAAGGAAGGGTAAAGATGACAAGCCTCCTATGTTTCCATCCCTTTGAAGTTTTCAGAGTTATTTTTCTCCTTTTATTGTTATTATTGTCATGCAATATCCTTGTTAAAATTCAGCAGTTTAGATTTCAATTGATAAACATAGTAAATTAAGCCGCAAAGGAATAAAAATTAACATTCAAATGAAAGCATGACTGTCTATGGAAATATTTACTGAAAGGATTCAATGTCAAAATCATAAAATTACATAAATAAGCCAGAAAACTAGACACTCATTATTTTTATTCAACACCGTATTAGATGTATAATGATTGCTTACCCATAAATCCAATTTTCTCTCTAATCATATTTTTTAGTCGTGCAGAAATTTCTAATTCTAATTTTTTTCAATGAATCAATGGATAAATATCACATATCATGAGGAGGTTTGGCACTTTCTAAAAAAAAAAAAAAAAAAAATATATATATATATATATATATATATATATATATATATATATATATATATATATATATATATATATATATATCCCTTCTATATTGTAAGCTCTAACAAGCAGGGCCCTCTGATCCCTCCTGTATTGATTTGTATTGTAAGTGTACTGTCTGTGCGCTGCACAAACTGTTGGCGCTATATAAATCCTGTATAATAATAATAATTATATATATATATATATATATATAATATATTTATCGTGCGTGTTATACGCCAATCCCCGCCGATCCCCCGCTGACTGTGAGCGGAGGAGCGCGCGTCTCAGACATACATACACAGCCGAGTGTACTCGGCTAGGTTCGGCTAGCTCCGCTCACAGTCACGCCCAGTCCCGTCCTATGATGGACATAACACAGGGACTGGGCATGACTGTGAGCGGAGCTAGCCGAACCTAGCCGAGTACACTCGGCTGTGTATGTATATTGGAGGCGCTCGGCTCCGCCAACAGGACTATGAGAGGAGCCGAAAGCGACCAAGAGCCACCGAGATACACAGGACCGCCTCTGTGTATCTCGGCGGCGCCATATTTAAAAACTGCAGTGACACTGACAAGTCTGCAGTGTCACTGGGCAAGGCTGCAAATGACACTAAAAGGCTGCAAATGACACTACAAGGCTGCAAATTACACTACAAGGCTGCAGATGACACTGACAAGGCTGCAGATGACACTGATAAGGCTGCATTAATGGGCATTTAAATGTAAGTTTTTTTTCCTTAAAAAGTTTTTTTTCCTTAAAATTCCCTCCTAAACTTGGGTAGCGTGTTATATGCCGATAAATACGATATATATATATATATATTGGCGGCACAGTGGTGTAGAGGGTAGCACTCTCACCTAGCGGTAAGAAGGGTCGCTGATTCGAATCCCGACCACGACACTACCTGCCTGGAGTTTGCATGTTCTCCCTGTGCCTGTGTGGGTTTCCTCCGGGTACTCCGGTTTCCTCCCACACTCCAAAGACATGCTGGTAGGTTAATTGGATCCTGTCTAAATTGGCCCTAGTATGTATGAATGTGAGTTAGGGACCTTAGATTGTAAGCTCATTGAGGGTGTAGGGACTGATGTGAATGTATAATGTATATGTAAAAGCGCTGCGTAAATTGACAGCGCTATATAAGTACCTAAATAAAATATATATTTATATATATATATATATATATATATATATATATATATATATATATATGCACTATATTACCAAAAGTATTAGGGCGCCTGCCTTTACACGCACATGAACATCAGTGCCCCACCTCACAAATGTGCTTCTGGAAAAGTGGTCAAACATTTCCATAGACACACTCCTAAACCTTGTGGACAGCCTTCCCAGGGGAGTTGAAGCTGTTATAGCTGCAAAGGGTGGGCCAACTCAATATTGAACCCTATGGACCAAGACTGGGATGCCATTAAAGTTTATGTGCATGTAAAGGAAGGTGTCCCAATACTTTTGGTAATATAGTGTGTGTGTGTATATATATATATATATATATATATATATATAGAAAAAAGAAAGGGACACGATCTCCAGTGCAAAAGGTTTACTGAATATTTCTTCATTCAATACGTGTAACGGTACAGTTTTGAGCATACCATGCTCTTTATCAGGCTGTGTGCTGTGTGTGCTTGATGAAGAGCATGGTATGCTGAATACACGCAGTGCTTTGTGCTTTCTTCATATTTCATGTCTGAGGTTTACAACCACTTTAATGTGCATTGTGTCAAGGAAACCCTTTCTTTATAATTGGGCTGACAAACAGGTGAAAATATGTGTGTGACCCTTCTTTTAAGAAGGCACTGCACTGCAAAGCATGGTATACGTATTGCATACCTCCCAACTTTTTGAGATAAGAATGAAGGACACCTATTAGAAAAAGTACAGTATGAAGGCATAAGACACACCCCCTGCTATGCCCCCTTAAGGGAGGATTAGACAAAAAAATATGTTAGTTAAACCATTACTATTCTTTTATAATGGCTTTTGAAATTTATTAGAAATTGGATGAATGGTTCAGCACTGGCAAACACTTTTTGAAAGATAAATAGTGCATTTTATATACAATTATACAGATCAGACTAAAATAAGGGATGAGGAGGAAAGAGGGACTGAGGGACTTTATTCCAAATCAGGGACAGTCCCTCAAAATCAGGGACAGTTGGGAGCTTTGGTATTGTGGTGTGTCAGAACACTGGGCTCTGCTGTACAAAGCCCTGGGTGCCATTCACAATGATTAATACAGCAACACTTCGCACATAGTACAGGTGCATTGCCATTCATTGTGGCAATGCACATTTTAGCATGCATTGCCGCAATACACAATTTAGGATGGGCCTTCAAATAGAGAATAAAATAGTGGTAGATCCAATTTTTTATGTGACACGTTATTAGTGAAGAGTCTAGGAAATGCAAAATTTCAGTAAAAAACACAGTAAATTTTAGGGCAAACAAATGCAATAAACTACCCACGTTTTTGGTAAAATATAAAAAATGAGGTTGCACCGAGTAAATACGATACCCAACATGTCAAACCTTAAATGTGTGTGTGAATCATAATTCATGACTATGCTATTCCTTAGGGTGCATAAATAATAGATTCCATACAGCTTTTGAACACTTTCCATTAGCTGTCTTTTTGCATATGTTAATCCATAAGACTTTTGCTGCCCAGTCGATATGTATCCTAATAGGCTCACCGGGAATTTAGTGTCATCTTGAATTTTCAGTTACATTTTTCTAGGTGAAGAATATGTACAGCGCTTATTTTCACAGGGAATAAGATCATGAATGTGAAATGAAAAATTCATTAAATGATTCCCATTATATCACACTGAGCTCTCAGAATGCAGCCTTTTAACTGAATGTTGTTTTTTGACATGATTTGTATAAGAATGCTAATATAGGCTTAAAAAATTTCAGCCCTTTACTTTTGTATGACAATTTAAAATCATAACTGTAATTTACCAGATGCAACTACAAAAGTGTACCTGTAGTTTTCATGTAATTTATCATGCAAAGAAAGATGGGAGGAGAAACTGACTTTAATATTATCTTATTCAGCCGATTGTTATCCTCCAGTATGTAGAGGGATGTCGGTATCTGTGATTCTCATCCAAGCTCGGTATTGACGTGGAGACTTTGCTATACACTATATGTAATCAATCTCACCTGTGCTAATACTCGCCCTTTCAGCTTTTGAGTATAGTACATCTTTAAATAACCCGTGTCTCCCGCATTTCCCCATTAAACAGACACAATCACCATCTTAGCTCCATCGCTCCTTCATCTGCCTCTCCTGGGCAGAGGCTCTTGGTTTTTATTCACACACACACAAAGGAAGTGACAAACAGGAAGTCCTGGCCCCAACAGCCAATCGCTTCCTCCATACAAAATGATAACACAGGAAATGACATCACAGGAAATTACACTAATGGGGAGGGCATCCACAGGAGCGAGAGGGAGAAGTGCACATGTCTCATCCCCTTGAGGCATGTACACTGCCCAGCCACCATCTTAGTCAGCATGGAGCTCACTCAATACTGCTCAGAGTAACCAGTATCTAGTAAGATCATTCTACTTGTTCTTACAGGCTTGAGTAGATCTGCATGGACATTGCTACTGGTGCTGTCAATATACAGTATGAGTATATTAACAAGGCAGATATCAATGCCCTCTTATTAAAGCAGACATGTATCCAAATAGGATAGCATAACCAGATACAGAGGTATAATAATATGTTTCTCTCGTTAGGCGGACTCCGCTTCTCTAATGTGCATGGACATTTGAAAGCAAGAAGCCCAGCGCATTGCGCTTGATACGAACAAACTGGCAAATGCCCACACACACAGAGAACACGTCTCCAAGCCCATGAGAAGGTTTTCATACTGATGGTTTTACTGCTGGTCCCGATTCAACCCAAGTGCGCTCTGCTAGAGCGCTCCTTGGTTAAATCAGACACAGGGAGACAGATGACAACAATCCAGTAAACACACATAATAATAACATTTCCACAACAGTATGTATTATAAAGTAGAAGGACACTGCACTGCAATCAGCCTGTGTGTAGATTTAGATGAAAAGCGGCCTCAGCCTAGGCTCCTCCCAGGCTATGCCCCTAACACATTTTGCCCCACCCACGAGTCTTGATCACAGAGCTATGTGATCAAGCCCCGTGGACAGGGTGAAATGCCTCAGTGGCATGGCCTGGTTATTTTGGAAGTTAATCTTAAAGTGATTGAAAAGGCTAATTTTTTTTTTAAAATAACAAACCTGTTATACTTATCTCCTCTGTGCAGTTGGTTTTGCACAGAGCAGCCCCAATCCTCCTCTTCTTGGGTCCATCTCTGCTGCTCCTAGCCCCTCCCTCCTTGGAGTGCCCCTCAGCCATCAGTTTGGTACAGGGGTCACCCAAACCGAGTCAGAGCTCCACGTATCCATTCAGACACGGAGTTCCGACCTGGCCCTGCCCCCTCTCTCCCCTGATTGGCTGACTGACTTTGATGGACAGCCGTGGGAGCCAATGGCGCAGCTGCTCTGTCTCAGCCAATCAGGAGAAGTGTACTGGATGGGTGAGGGGATCGTGGACATCGCTGGAGAGAGAAGGGGCTCAGGTAGGTAATTGGGGGGTGCTGGGGTGGCTGCTAATCACAGAAGGTTTTTTCATTTTAATGCATAGAATGCATTAAGATAAAAAACTTTCTGCCTTTACAAATCATTTAAGCTCCACCTTTCTTGGCTAAGCACAATTTCTCATTTTGACCCCGCCCAACTTTGACTCCATCCAATAACTTTGGAGCTCCTAAATTAATATTTATTTGACTTTTACATTTTCACCAATTTTAAATTTACATTTTTTAGATGCAAATTTGTAAATGTGTCATCAAGTGGCCATCTGTAAATCAGGGAATGATTGCAGTGCAGTGTCCTTCTACTTTACAATACATAGTGAGCCTGGATAACCATAACTGATACAAAGTTTTGTGACAACCACCACCATTTTTACAAAATGCAGTGTTACAGCAATAACAAAAAATACTTTAACCAAAAGAGTAGCAGAATGTATTTTGGGGTGTAATTTTTGCTATATACATGCTATGTGTTAGAAATATCTTATAAATTGACAACTTTGTGTAAAAAAAAAAAATGCGTTTAAATTTTTTCCCCACATTTTCCAAAAACTTCTGGAAAAAAATGAACCATTCAAAAGACTCATTATGCCTCATAGATTATACATTGGGGTGTTAGCTTTCTAAATTGGGGTCATTTTGTGGGCAATTCCATTGTCCTGGTGCTCCAGGGCCTTCAAAAGTGTAATAGGTGGTTGAGAAGTGAGATCACAAATTGTGTCATTTATGCTCGTAGAACGCATGAAGGTGCTACTTCAATGTTGGTCCTTTGTATGTGGCCAGGCTGTGTAAAAGTCTCACACATGTGGTATCGCCATACTCGGGAAGAGTAGCAGAATGTATTTTGGGGTGTAATTTGTTGTATGCATATGCTGTGTGAGAGAAATAACCTGATAATATGACAATTTTGTAAAAAAAAAAATAAATAAAATCTTCATTTTGCAAAGAATTGTGGGAAAAAATTACAACTTAAAAAAACTCACCATGCTACTTACTTAATACCTTGGAATGCCTACTTTCTAAAAAGTGGTCATTTGGAGGGTATTTGTACTTTCCTGACTTGTTAGTGCCTCAAGAAATGAGATACACCTGATCAGATGTGATCAATTTTCAGTGATTGGCACCATAGATTGTAGACTCTATAACTTTCACAAAGACCAAATAATATACACTAATATGGGTTATTTTTTACCAAAGATATGTAGCAGTATAAATTTTGACCAAAATTTATGAAGAAAAATTACTAACTAGCAAAATTTTATGACAGAAACAAAGAAAAAGGCATTTTTTTCACAAAATGTAGGTCTTTTTTATTTATAGCACAAGAAATAAAAAAAAACACTAGTGATTAAGTACCACCAAAAAAAAGCTCTATTTGTGTGAAAAAAAGGACGCAAGTTTCATATGGGTACAATGTTGCATGACTGAGTAATTGTCATTTAGGTTGGACTTGATGGACTTGTGTCTTTTTTCAACCTCACTACTATGTAACTAAGTGTGAGAGCACTGAAAGCTGAAAATTGGTCTGGGCAGGAAGGGGGTGTAAGTGCACTGTATTGGAGGAGGTTAACCTCTTGACTGCCCTAGATGTTAACCCCTTCACAGCGAGTGTCATTAGTACAGTGACAGTGTATAGTATTCGCTGACCACTGTATTAAGCACTTCTACCCTGGAAGGTTTTACCCCCCTAATGACTAGGCCATTTTTTGCAATACAGCACTGCGTTACTTTAATTGACAATTGCGCGGTCGTACGAAGCTGTACCCAAATAAAATTGATGTCCTTTTTTTCCCACAAATAGAGCTTTCTTTTGGTGGTATTTGATCACGTCTGCAGTCTTAAATTGTTTGCGTTATAAACAAAAAAACTGACAATATTTTTTACTTTCTGCTATAAAACATATCCAATAAAATAATGTAAAAAAATGTAATTTATTCCTCAATTTAGGCCAATTTGTATTCTGCTACACATTTTTGGTAAAAAAATCCCAATAAGCGTATATTGATTGGTTTTGCGCAAAAGTTATAGCGTCTACAAACCATGGGATATTTTTATGCCATTTTTTTTTTTTAATAGTAATGGCAGCAATCAGCAATTTTTAGCGGGACTGCTACATTACGGCAGACAAATCAGACATCTAACAGACACTTTTGACACTTTTTGGGGATCAGTGACACTATTGCAGTGATCAGTGCTAAAAATATGCACTGTTACTGTACTATTGACATGGTCCGGGAAGGGGTTAACATCAGGTGTGATCAAAGGGTTAAGTGTGTCCCTAGGGGGTGCGTTCTTACTGTGTGGGGGGATGGTCTGGCTGTAAGAACACAGAGACCCATGTTCCTGCTTAGCAAGAAAAACAAGATCACCATGTTCTCCTCTGTCAGAAGGGCGATCTACCATTTACATAGGCAGACTGCCCTTTTGCCTCTGTGGGGAGCAATCGCGGGTGGCCGGCAGACATCGCTTCCGCCGGACCCACTGATTGTCTCCCTCTCTGGCCAATCAGCGTGTGCGCCCCCCACTGTCTATTGCACAAAATGATGTACAGGTTCGTCGACCTGCCGCAGTATATGTACTGTGGCTGGTCGACAAGTTTTGTTGGTATTTGATCGCCTCTGCGGTTTTTATTTTTTGTGCTATAAACAAAAAAAGTGTAACAATTTTGAAAAAAAAGCAATATTTTTTTACTTTTTGCTATAATTAATATCCCCAAAAAATATATTAAAAAAACTAATTTTTTATCAGTTTAGGCTGATATGTATTCTACATATTTTTGGTAAAAGCGTATATTGATTGGTTTGCACAAAAGTTATAGCGTGTACAAAATAGGGGATGGATTTATGGCATTTTTATTATAATTTTTTTTTGTTATCAGTAATGGCGGCGATCTGCGATTTTTATTGTGACTGCGACATTATGGTGGACACAGCGGACACTGTTGACACTATTTTGGGACCATTGTCATTTATACCGTGATCAGTGCTATAAAAATGCACTGACTACTGTATAAATGACACTGGCAGGGAAGGGGTTAAACACTAGGGGGCGATCAAGGGGATAAGTGTGTCCTATGGAGTGATTCTAACTGTGGGGGGGATGGGCTACCTAGAACATGACAGCGATCACTGCTCCCGATGACAGGGAGCAGTAGATCTCTGTTTTGTCACTAGGCAGAATGGGGAAATGCCTTGTTTACATAGGTATCTCCCCGTTCTGCCACTTCGTGACACGATTGTGGGACACAGGCAGACATCGAGTCTGCGGGTCCCGCGCGTGCGCCCACAATGACGCTTTTTAACGGGGATGTACCTCTACGCCCATTTGCGCAGCCGTGCCACTGTGCCGACGTAAATCGTCCCGCACTGGTCAGTAAGCGGTTAATGTCACTGGTGATGTCAGTGGCAGTCAGTTCCCCCCAGCACTAGTTCAGTGTCAGATTGCTCACAGCACTATCGCAGTTCCATTATAAGTTGCTGATCACTGCCATTAGTAGTATTAAAAAAAAGCTAATTCCAGTGTATATATATATATATATATATATATATATATATATACCATAATTTGTACTAGCTATAACTTTCAGGCAAGCCAATCAATATACACTTATTGGGATTTTTTTTATCAAAAACATGTAGCAGAATACGTTTTGGCCAAAAATGTATGAAGAAATTCCCAGCGTAAGTATGAAACTTTTCAGACCCAGGAAGGGTAAGAAGACTAGAAAAGAAGCGGTTTAACCTTAAAGTGGATGTAAACCCAATGTCATCCTTTCTAAACTACTGCCATAGGGGTTATCTATAAGGATATACATTCCTCCTGCATGTATCTTTACCTGTCAAATGTCTCCCCTCTGTCTGTTATTAGACACGAAAAACTGCAGATTCTGTGGGTGGGTCTGTTGTCTGGAGCTCAGTGGGTGGAGTCGTGATGTCAGTAGACTCCCCGCCCACCTCTACACTCCCCTTGTCAATATGCATTTTCTCCTGTGTATTTCTTACACTGAACTTCTGCTATGATCTCTAACATCCAGTGAAAAGACAGGAAAGTAACCACATGACTTCAGCATGCCCAATCATGGTGAGGTGTGGAACAGCCAATCCTTGCAGAGCTGCTGAAGAAAGATGTGGGGGTGGGAATTAAAAAATAATGCCTGTGTCTTAGGCTAGTGCACGAGATGTAAATCACCTGTCACTCACAGCAAGGGGGAGGATTTGACAAAGTTTTTATCTGTCAAGTTTTATCTCACTGAACAATAAAAGAGGATTGCTCAGAGCTGGCTTAACTCTTTGTGGCAAGACTGGGCTCAAATGATAGGAGATCTTATACTCTACAGTACGACATAAAAAAAAAATTGGGGTTTACATCCACTTTAAGCTGTGTAGGGGGTTTTCACTGTCAGGGCGGTAAGGATGTAGAACTTTCTTCCACAATTGGTGGTGTCATAAGGAAGTATGGATAGTTGTAAAAGACTCTTAGACGTGCATCTTAAGGAACACAATACTGTATACAGGGATATGGGAAATGATTATCTACACGAACACACACCAACACAGGTTGAACTGGATGGACTATTGTCTTTATTCAATCTTACCTATATGTAACTATGAAACTATTTAGCAAAAAATAAAAAATACAATGGTGATCAAATACCAGAAAAAAAAGCGCTATTTGTGTGAAAAGATGATAGAAATTGTATTTGGGTACAGCGTTGCATGACTGTGCCATCGCCTGTTAAAAAAGCACAGTGCCGAATAGCAAAAAATGGCCTGGTCAAAAAGGGGGTAAAATCTTCTGGAGCTGAAGCTATTAAAATAAGTGCCAAGGTAACTGGGCACTACCATGGGGGATATGTACCAATGCAAAATGTATTTTTAAAAATAACGTTAAACAGAGGGCAGGTCTTTTAATGTGACTTAAAGGTCAGCAAAAAAAATACACAATTCCTTTAAAAAACATGCTTGGGGTATGTCCTAAACCTGCACATGAAGTGGCAAAAATGTGATTTTAGAAAGAAAAACAAACTATTGCCACAAAATGACAGTTCCAGGCTAGGTTTATTCTGTTTTTTTTTTTTTTTAAAGTGTGCGTCTGGTATGGATTTTAAAGGGGGACCCCTTGCAAATAAAAAAATAAATAAATAAATGATGTGGGGTCTCGTTCAAGATGCTTCTAGAACTTTTTAGTCGAACATTTGGTATGCATTTTGAGGGGAAATCCACATAAAAAATAAAAAAATGGTGTGGGGTCCTCCCCAAATTCCATTATCCAGGATCAGGGTCTGGTATAAATTTTAGGTGGCACCTCATGTTAGGGGGCTGAAGTTTGGCTGAGTGTTGAAGTGTTGAGTCCCTGCCCTGCTTCTTCTAGATTAGGACAACTACCCACCTGCTAATGTTGGACCCCTCTGACTTGTGTGTCACACTCCTGGCCATAAGCTTTAAAAGTGGTTCTAAATCTAAAATGTTCTTTACTTTAATGCATTCCCTGCACAATTTTTTTGCCTGTTCGCATGTTCTGATGCAAACCGAACCGGGGGGGGGTGTTCAGCTCATCCCTACTTTTTACATTGGGTGGGTACATTTCCAAGAGGAGTAGCAAACTCTCCTCCCAGATCATGTTGATGGGGACAAAGGCCTCATCCCTAAATCCATGTCCAAGGAGATGTAGGGGGTCTGTAGAGAATGACTAATAGAAATCTAGATGACCCCTATAAAATAAGGGGACCACTGGATATCTAAATACCCCTAGTGTGAATTAGTATATAGTCACTCGTGTTACTTATTTTTCAAAAATAAAAGAGAAAGTCAATTATAAGTAATAAAAGTCCCTTTTGTCATCTGATGTAAATCCAACATGAATCACATTGTCCAGTAATGTATATCAGTCTTGATGAACACTGTCCAATGTCCAGCTGCCCAGAAAACCATTGCTATGATGATCCTCCCTGGCTAGCTGGCGAATGTCAACAAATTGGTTGAAGATGTTGACTGACATCACTGACCATATATAGTCATGACCATATTTGGTCAATGATATTCCTGAGATCCCTGTCAGCTTGATTACAATGTGAAACAAGTTGGCAGGGAGGGAGCTGTCATTTAGTGGTGGAAGCCATACTGACTAATGATTTCCATGTGCAGCAGTCAGAGGTTTGGGCAGGCGGGTGAACTGAGCAAATCTGGCCATTTAGTTTGTCTGTTCATCAAAGTACATATAAGCGAGAAAGCTGGATTCAGGACGACCTCAAGGGTAAGGATTGGGGAATCGTGAGGGAAGTAGATAGCAGTCAGAACCGAAGAATAAAGTGCCCAGATAGCAAGGATAACTTGCCACAAATTTGTGGTAGTGTTGAATTGTAAGTCTTGTTAACTTGCTGCACATTTTCGCTGGCAAGTTGCACACTTGCAGAGCACTTGAAGCACAAGTTTTAGTTGACACTTTTCCAATTTGTGGCAATTTTTTTTTTTTTTTGGTGAGGTTAAAAAAAGACATCAGTCCATCCAGTTCAACCTATCATGTGTGTGTATGTGTTTATGCCAATAGTACATCGTATACCCCTGTATGTTGTGGGCTTGTGGAAGAGAATTCCACATCCTTGCCATTCTGGCAGTAAAGAACCCCCTGCACAGTTTATGGTTAAACTGCTTCTCTTCCAACTTTAGTGAATGGCCACATGTCTTTTTAAATTTCCTTTCAACAAATAGTTTTTTCCCTATGCTAGGGTCGCCAGTTCGGTATTTGTACATTGATATCATATCCCCTCTCAAGCGTCTCCTCTCCAGAGAGAATAAGTTCAATGCTTGTAGTCTTTCCCCATAGCTGAGATCCTCTATTCCCTTAATTAGCTTTGTTGCCCTCCTCTGAACTCTTTCCAGTTCCAGCACATCCCTCCTGAGGACTGGTGCCCAGAACTGGACAGCATATTCAAGATGCAGCCAGACCAGAGTCTTGTAGAGTGGGATAATTATCGTTTTATCTCTGGAGTGAATCTCCTTTTTAATGCATGCCAAACTACTGCTGGCTTTGCTTGCAGCAGCCTGGCATTGCATGCCATTACTAAGCCTATCTACTTGGGCCCCCAGGTAATTTTCCATCCTAGATTCCCCAGAGGTTCTCCAACTAGCCAGTAACCTGCATTTGTATTTTTGGCACCCAAATGCATTACCTTAGATTTTTCAACATTAAACCTCATTTGCCATGCAGTTGCCCACCCCATTATTTTGTTTAGGTCTTCTTGCAAGGTTTCCACATCCTGCGCAGAAGTTATTGCCCTGGTTAACTTTGTATCTTCCGCAAATACTGAAATTGAGCTGTTTATCCCATCCTCCAGATCGTTTATCGTTAATGAATAAATTAAACAGGATTAGTCCCAGGACAGAACCCTGGGGGACCCCACTTTCCACACCAGACCATTCCGAGTACTCCCCATTTATCACCACCCTTTGGACTCGCCCCTGTAGCCAGTTTTCAATCCAGGTACTCACCCTATGGTCCATGCCAACAGACCCCAGTTTGTACAGTAAATGCTTGTGAGGAACTATATCAAATGCCTTTGCAAAAGGTAGATACACTACATCCACAGGCCTTCCTCTATCTAGTTGGCAGCTCACTTTGCGTGGCAAGTCTCCAGCAAGAGCAAAGTTGCAGTGGTGAGTCTACAGCAAAAGCTCTGCAAGACCGATTGTATTCTGTACTGAGCAAACTACAATTCTACTGTATTTTTATATACCTGTGACCAATAAAAATTGTTATTTGAAAAAAAAAAAAAAAAGCTCTGCAAGTCTACAGCATTAAAATTCAGCCACAGTGACCCCTGTGGTGGGATGACTATTGCACAACATAACTGAATCAGAACTTGCAGCAGACTTGCAGAATGTTTGCAAAGAAAATTGATCTGGAGTCATGCAATGTGGACTTTGCTGCAATTGAGCAACAAACTTGTAAAGCCTGGCAAGTCTTGCAAGTCATTTGCAAACTTGCAGCTCAATTGCTTGCTATCTGGGTGAGTATTCTTCATACTTTTCTTTCACTGTGCTTTTTTATTTCTATAATACTGTATAGGGGGTTGAAGTAATTGCACTTTGTATTTAATTCAAAGTCCACTTTATCCTCTATGTCCCCTATTTAGAGTATTTGTGCTATAGATCCCTAGCAGACAATAGTGACACTCTCTTCAAATCGCTATTCATTGCCAAAACTATTGCAGGAACCTTTCTACATATAGCAAGTCCTACCTGCTACCTGTTGTTTAGCTTATCTTGACAACCAATGCCTTTGCTTACTACAAAATCCTCATAATTCATTATTTTAAATCTGAATAGGAAAACCCTGGGCCCTTTAGCAGAGCTGTAATTATGCCAGCAGGCTGCTTTTACGTTTAAAAGAATAATTTATGTAAACCATTTGGGAACAAATAGAGAAATATGGCTTAAGGCAACCGCTGTGGGCCCCTCTCCGGCTACCTCTCCCACCGGTATTGTCAGCACCACGCTTATTCAGTGATGAAGCTGTACAGTTTCTGAAAGGAAAATAAGTCTCTGCTGGACAAGTTATTAGGCTTCTTTTTAACATTTAGATGAACTGTTCTCCAGTATATCATTGTGCTCTTTTCAGTCTACACAAAGTCATCCATTGACAAAATATATTGCACAAGCATTGTTTGGAAGGACAAATAAAGTATCAGTTTCCTTCTCTCTCATTTTTAAAGGGCACTGTTAAAAAATGGCATCATCTAACAGACTGGTGTTAGCTAAAGGGCTCAAAGAAGAGTAGGTAACACGCCAATCTCCAAGACCATATTGGGTCCTAGAACACCTCATTGTGGATAAAAAGAAGGCCAGGCGAATCTGTTTCAAGGCAAAAGTGGTGCTTAAAGAGAACCATTCATGACTAGATTTAAAGACCAACTCTAAATTCCATGGTCTTACCACACATTTGCCTCCCCCTTAGCTCCCTGTGGCCCTCACTGATTGTATTTTTCTTCTTAAAGCTCACATTTTCAGAAGCCCCCTGTCTGGTCGGGTAACCCAATGTGGTTATGTTCACCTTTATTTATTTCTTCCAATAATAAAATCATCATCTACAAATATTGAGGTACCAGATACAATCATATTGATACACAAGTATATTAATATTTTCATATCGATGTTAAATGTTGCGTCTTTTAAGTGGTTGAAGGTTGATGATGATAAACAGAATAATAATATCTGGATAAAATAGTAAAGGGTTTAAATATTGAGGAGTGGGAAGGGGGGTATATCGCCACCCAATACGTGTTGAAAAAGTACAGTAGTTTTCCATCTCATGTATTGTGTAGGGCAGTGGTTCCTAACCCTGTCCTCAAGTACCCCCAACAGGCCATGTTTTGGGAATTTCTCTTAGATAAAATAGCTGTTCTCTTAGATAAAATAGCTGTCCAAAATACCAAGCCATTGACTTTGATTTAAAGCACCTGTGCAAGATAAAGGAAAACCTGCAAACATGGCCTGTTGGGAGTACAGTATCTGTTTCCAGCGCGATCCCATCGTTGTGCTGGTTCTCAGGAAGTGTACTGTACATCTCGCGCTGGCTCGCTCATCGGGAAAGGAACTGTGTTTTTTCCTTTCGCGATGAGCGGCAAGCATTGCTGACAGATGTCTGGTATGAATCTTGAGGGGGAACACCGCACCAAATTTTAAATAAAAAAAACGGCATGGGTTCCCCTCCAGGGGCATACCAGGCCCTTAGGTCTGGTATGAATTTTAAGGGGAACCCCCTACGCTGAAAATACGGCATGGGGTCCCCCCAAAATCCATACCAGACCCTTATCCGAGCACGCAGCCCGGCCAGAAAGGAAAGGGGGTGGGGACGAGCGAGCACCCCCCTCCTGAACCATACCAGGCTGCATGCCCTCAACATGGGGGGTGGGCGCTTTGGGGAAGGTTTTTAAAGTAATTTATTAGTCAGCTCCGGGGGTCTTCTTCCGGGGGTCTTCCCCCCTGCCCAAAAGCGCCCATCCCTCATGTTGAGGGCATGCGGCCTGGTACGGTTCAGGAGTGGGGGGGGCACTCGCTCGTCCCCACCCCCTTTCCTGACGGCCGAGCCGCATGCTCAGATAAGGGTCTGGTATGGATTTTGGGGGGGACCACCACGCCGTTTTTTCGGCATAGGGGTTCTCCTTAAAATCCATAGCAGACCTAAGGGCCTGGTATGCCCCTGGAGGGGAACCCATGACAGTTTTTTATTTAAAACTTGGCGTGTTCCCCCTCATGATTTATACCAGACAGCTGTCAGCAATGCTTGGCGTTCATCGCGAAAGGAAAAAACACAGTTCCTTTCCAGATGAGCGAGCCAGCTCGGCGCTGGCTCCCACGACGGGGCTCGCAGGTGTCAAATCTCACCGATAAGAGCGGCGAGATTGACACAATATCGCGATCACCTACTGTACTTGAGGACAGGGTTGAGAACTACTTTTGTAGGGTACCCAGTGTATTGGTAAGTTGTGCCTTGGCATACCATTCCATATACTGAAATTGGCACATGATTTGCTCAATTACAGCCTCACTAAAGGTTGCCTCACTAAAGGTTGCCTAAATAGGACCTGGGACACCCTGTGCTATACCATCATCCCTGTCAGTGGAGGTTGCTAAGAGGTAATGACTCGGTATAGCAGGGGCAGACTGAAGTGGGTAAGGAGGAGGAGTAGGAGGAGGAGGAGGGACAGATTTGTGCCCCTTTTGTGTGGCTTTTAGGTGCTCTTGCCAACGGGGTGAGTGGTTGGAGGGTAGCCTCCCTGGCGGTATGATTATGTCAGATTTTTGCGTCTCAAAGCGGTACAATTGTTTTGCATAGACATTTGGCATTTTTTATTGTAGGCCTGTAATTCTTAGCAATAACACACTCAAGTTTTCAGGCAGAAATAACAGTATATATAATATAAAACTGCATGCAGGGCATAGGACAAAGCACTAGGGACAAAAGGGATGTGAAATTATTTTATACAGTAATGTAATCTGTAAGATTACAGTGTACTGTATGTGTTATGAATTTTCTATTTTTTGAATTTGACGCCGTGCTCCGCCCCCGTGCATCACAATGCTCGCAGGGAACAGAGCCTGGCACACAGGACATCAGGACGGAGGACAGCTCGCAGACACAGCGGGGGGGGACATCGCAGGATCCTGGGGACAAGGTAAGTACACTGCACCAGGATCCTGCAATGCAATCCTGAGTGTGGCTCGGGGTCACCGCTAATGGTACTGAAATTTAACCCCGAGCCACACTCGGGAAAACCGCCAGGGAGGTTAAATGCCTTGTTAAGCATGTGGTACCCAAATGGCTAGTGTTTTTGCCACCTTTGATATGCCTGAGACACAGTTTGCAGGGTTGGTCCCAATTAATGTCATGTAGCAATGACCGTAGCTCAGGAAAATTGTCTCGTATGAAATTTTGTGTTTTTGTACTACCCATATGCCTCCTTTTCCTGTGATTTATGGTAAATGTAATAATCCTATGATTGCTAGATCCCAAGTTATTGCGTATCTCCACATCTGAGATCAGACTTGGATCGTTCGTAATTAATAGATCTAACAGGGCATTCTTTCTAGTTGGGGAATCCACCATTTGGGACATGAAGTTGTCCTGTAAAACATTGATGAAGTGACGGGCCTTTAGTGAGTGAGCTGTACCCTCTGCCCAGTCAATATAATAATTAGATTAATTAAGATAATTGAAGTCTCCATTATGATTATATTTCCCTGTTCCCCTGCCATTTATGAGATAGTAATTCCAGCTCCTCCTCCTTCAAGTTGGGTAGCCTATGGCATACCCCCACTATTCATATCCCACTCACCTCCTCTCTTTGAAGTTCTACCCATACTGATTCCACCTCCCCTCTAGTCCCATACATAATGTCACTCCTCTCTACCACCCTTACATCACTTTTGATATATAAACACACCCTTCCCCCTCGTCTACCTTCCCTGTCCTTTCGATACAAAGAATACCCCTGTATATTGGCCAGCCAATCGTGTGAGATTTCAAACCAAGTTTTAGTTATTCCCACAAAGTCTAAATCCTCCTGGTATAATAGCAGCTCCATATCCACTATTATGTTAGCTAGACTCCTAGCATTTGTGTATACTCCTCTTATTGTTGTATGAGTGTTTAATGTTTTCTTTTCTATTATATTCTTTTCGTTTCTATTCTATTCAAACTCGAATTTATTCTATGTGAAATTCGAATTTCAGAAGATGGTTATATTCTTTCAATTCATTTCTATGCTACTCTATTTTTTATTCTATTCTATTCCTTTATTTTCTATTCTATTTTTTTTTATTCTTTCATTTTCTACTCTATTTTGTTCTGTTTTACCTTATTCTTTTATTTTCTATTCTGTCCTTTTTTTTTCTATTCTATTTTTTCTATTTTTTTCTATTCTATTCTGTTCTGTTTTACTCTATATTTATATATATATTTACATTATATTCTTTTATATTCTATGATATTCTATTATATTATTTTCTGTTCTTTTTTATTCTCTTTGGAAATTCAAATTTGATTTGAAAACTATTTGAATTCTAATTCAATTCAAAAACTATTCGAATTTGAATTTTGTTCAAAATTTTGATTTGTTCTTTCAGATTTGTTTAAATTTGTTACTATTGTAGTTTGAAAATTCAGGTTATATCCAAATTTCCGAAAAAAGGAAAAATGTGTCTGAATTTCAATTCAGAACGAAACGCACTCGTCTAGTGCTGATTTACCTGCCATTTACCTGCATTACCTGCCAAGTATTTGTATTTCTCTCTATCCATTTCTCAGATTTATATAGCTTTGCCACACAGCACAGCTCTCTCTGGCAGGGCAAGAGATATAATTTTTCTCCGTTGTGGTTTAGTAGCAGTTGCAGGTCTTGCCCTTCCCTGAGACTAATTTCTCTGTCACTCTGCTCTCTCTTCCTATCAGCATGTCCCTTGCACCACTGATTGGCTACTTGTGCTGCTTCGCTCTCTCCTAGTATGAGTTCACTGTACATTTGGAAAAAAAATGTAATGACATATGGCTGAATACAAAGTGACATTATTTTGTGTCTTTTAATATCTGTCCGCAGTTCCCCTTTAAGGAATAAACATTTTAAAGCCCTCTGTACAGGGTGTCACTTGTGGGCCTGGTGATGGGGGTGACCTTGTATGCTTTCCGTGCTCCCGTCCCAGACGGTTTACACATTGATGATCTCCATGGCATAAATACTAATGTTGCAGAAAATCTGCAGGACCTTGCAGAGGTGACAGAATGTTGTCTCCGATTTCCACGGACTAATACATAGAAACCAGAAGGCAGATGTTCCTGGAAGCGGCCCTCATCTATAAAACATGAAGAGATCCGTCAGCTGCGCTTCAGGCTGAATAATTGTATTTTCAGCAAACTCCCCCTGTGAGTGTAAAACATTAACCTAAAGCAATGATTGTAATAAGTGATCAAAGATACAGTATGTGAATATGGTAAACATTATTAAAAAAGCAAAGTGTGTGTATTTATGTAGAATACCTTATCCTATATGTGTAAGCATTCTATGATCACATCATCGGCACAATCTCATGTGTATTAAAGTGAATCTATCATCTGTATTAAAGCAGAAGTCCAGACACAGAGACATACAAATGTGGGAGCTTTTTTTTCCTGCCAAATGAATTGTATTTCTGTCTATTCAGTCCTTAGATTTACACAGCTCTGCCACACAGCATAGTCCTGTCTTGCAGGGCAGGAGACCCAATTTATTGGAACACTTAAAGGTCTTGTCCCTCTCCCAGCCTATGAATAGACAGTAGACATGTGCACTGCTGAAAAATTTGTTTGTTTTCATTTCATTCGTTTTTTTTTTTTTTGGGGGGGGGGGGGTTTCATTCGTTATGATCAAAATTTGTAAATTTGTAAATTTGAAAATGCGTAAATTAGAAAATTAGAAAATCCAAAAATCCGAAAATAAGAAAGAAAATCCGAAAATTTGAAAGAACGAAAATCCGAAAATTCAAAATAATAACTAACTAATTAATACCTAACTATTAAATTATAGGTATTGGAATTTCCTTTCAAATTTGGCTGTTAGTCAACATAACGAAAGGAATTTATCCAAATTATCTGAAATAATGAATGCTGCATCTAAACAAATGGAACGGAATGAATTATTAATAATAATTATAATAATAATAAAAAGTTTTTATTATCATTATTATTGTTATTTATTATTATTAATTTGTTACGTTCCATTTGTTTAGATACGGCATTCGTAACTTCGGATAAATTTGTTACATTCTCTAACAGCCAAATTTGAAAGGAAATTCCAATACCTATAATTTAATAGTTTAATAGTTATTGTTAGTTATTAATTTGGATTTTCACATTTTCGCTCTTATTTTCAGATTTTTTCATTCCTTTGAATTTTTGTAATTTTTGTAATTATTTTTGTTTTTTTAGAATTTTCGGATTTTCGAATTTCCAAATTTCTGGAATTTCGAATTCTGAATTTCTGAATTTTCGGAAAAATTCGTTAAACGGGTTTTCATAATTCAGATATTTCAGAATTAACAAATTTGTCGAAATTCGTTAAAAAAACAAATTCGGAATTAAACGAATTGCACATGTCTAATAGACAGTGAATGGAGAAGCTGCAGACTGATGAGCTCATCTCTCTGTCACTCAGCTCTCTCTCCTTCTATCAGCATGTTACTCCAAGTAGATGAGCACCACAGCTGCTTCCCCCTCTGCCAGCCTCAGCTGTGCAAGGACTGTAAGTGGTCGATAGCGGGTCAATTGTAGGTACTTACACCATTTGCATTAAAAGAAATACATTTTATGATGTATAAATTAATACAGAGGTATCCTAATGAATATGTCAACCCAAAATGTTATATTCCTGATATGTGCCTGCTATACCATGTACTTGTATGAGAAAGTATCTTGTTCTCTTTGTATCACTTCCTTTATGTGAAATACTTGGTGTTCCTGACAAGTCCCCCAGCTTCCCTGTTTAAAAACTTACTACAGTAGGCATGAGAGCACAGCACGGTCAGTTTTCTGGCAGTGCTGGGAGCTAATCCAGTGATCAGACTTGTATTGAACATGTCACCAGTTTTCGAGGTAAATATATGTCTAATGCCCCGCGTACACGCGATCAGAATTTTGGTCGGAAAAAGCTCTGATGATTTTTCCAACGGAATTCCGACGGGATTTCGCTCAAGCTGTTTTGCATACACACGGTCACACCAAATTCCGACCGTCAAGAACGTGGTGACGTACAACATGTACGACGGGACTAGAAAAGGGAAGTTCAATAGGCAGTGCGTCACCCTTTGGGCTCCTTCTGCTAATCTCATGTTAGTAGAAGTTTGGTGAGAGACGATTTGCGCTTTTCAGACTCCAGCTTTTTCAGATCGTTTTACTGCTGTTCAGTTTGTGCTTGTGGGTTTGTATCTGGTTTTCAGTGTGTGCAGTCAGTTCCTATCTGTTTTTCAGTGCATTCTTGTCCACTCATTTCTGATTTTCAGCTCGCTCTACACAGGCCCTGCTGTTCTTCAGTGCGTTCGGTTAGTTCGTTCTGACCAGCCGACTATTTTGAAGCCATGTTGCGGTTACGTGCTCGTCATAGAGTTCATGCTGTGCAGGGGCTTGGTGTTGGGGTTCTTACTTTGACCCAAGTCCAGTCCATGAACAGGGTGAGGAGGAGTTCATGGACCAAGAATTGGTTACTCCAGCGTGACCAATTCTCTCATATGCCTTTGCTGCGTGAGATCCAGGAGAATAACCCTGATGATTTCAGGAATTTTCTCCCGGGATGATGGACCCTGTTTTTCACTGTTTGTTGGCTTTGCTCACCCCTTATATTAGCAGGCAGGACACCTACATGAGGCAAGTCATCACTCCGGAGCAGAGGCTAGTCGCCACCCTGCGGTACTTGGCGACGGGGAGAAGTCTACAGGACCTCAAGTTCTCTACAGGCATCTCCCCCCAGGCTCTGGGGATCATTATTACAGAGACCTGTTCTGCCATCATTCAGGTCCTGCAGAAGCACTATATTAGGGCAAGTTTTATCCTTTAACATCACATTATATGTATTTAATGTATGCTAATGTTTTGTATTTATTTCATCAATCCATAATTACCATGATTGTAATATGTTGTGAATGTCCCCTTTGTCCTCATGCATGCTTGAATCTTTTAATGCTCCTTTTTTGGCCTACATGCATATTTGCCTTCACTAACCTCTCCAGCATGCTATCCTGGGCCCATACACACCTAGTCTAGTCACTTAAACAATGTATTTTGTCAGCTCCATTGTACTGCTTTACCCTAAACACCCCCTATAATGTGTACAAATGTTATTGCTGTCCTTAAATTCATGCAGAGTGTCAGAGGTTTTTTTTGGGCTCACAAACTCATTTAGAACCCCCCCCAAAAAAAATTTGGACAATGGGCCATCAGAGAGGGGGAGGAATCTGATAAGTGGAACATTTTTTTGTCTTTAAATACGCATTAAAATCAATGTTATACTGATGTTGGCCAAGAATGTTTTGTCAACTTGGCGGAGTACAAACTGAACCACATTGTTTTATGCTGCTGCATCCTGCACAACTTTTTAAAAAGAAATGCTCCAAATTATATAGCCTCAGTTGGGCCTGAGGCTGAACTTCGGGAACCAACACTGACGGTCCTGGAAGCTGTCCATCCTGGCTTGCCCCCCCCCCAAGTGCCCGTGAAGTGCGTGAAAAATATGTGGAAGATTTTACGGGTAGGGGGGCCATTGCTATGCCAGCTAATTTGAAAATATTTTTTAACTAAACTAAAAATTGATATGATAAAATCTTGATTTGGATTTACTGCTCGTGTTTGTTTTATCTGTCTCCTAGGTTTTTCCTAGTGCACTTGTAGTGCCAAGTGGTTTTCACATTATTTAAATAACACCCATTGTCACTGTAAACACCAACTTAATACAAAAAGTGTTATAGAGCATTAAAAGAAGAAGCCACACATTGTTGCACATTCACATGTGTGTTTTATAAAAAATTTGGCGGTAAAAAAAACACATCTTTTTTTTCAGTTTTACCTTGAATTTTTTTCAAAAATACAGAAACAGGCATGTTTCCAAACATAACATACACAACTCTGGAACTTACAAAGTTCAACATTGCAAAAAAGAAGGCAATATCAGACATTTTATAGTGTGAAAAAGGTCTTGATCTTGCCTTCATCAGATGGGGTGAAGTCACCCCTGTAAAAGCCAGATTTAGAAGATGCACACAAATTGTCAGTCAAAATGGGGATTTCCTTTCTGATCCCATACCTAATGTCAACATGTGCTATCTCCCATAATGGGGGATCAATGGACACGTTTTGGGGGTGCAACCACTTCCTCTCACCTACTAGAGTTTGGAGGAAGAGGTTGCACCCACAAAACGCGTTCATTGAAATCCCCTGATGGCAGATAGTACATGTTGACACACTGGGGATTATTTGCGAAAGGCAAATCCACTTTGCACTGCAAGTGCACCTGGCAGTGCAGTCGCTGTAGATCTGAGGGGAAGATCTGAAATATGGGGAAGCTCTGCTGATTTTATCATCCAATCATGTACAAGCTAAAATGCTGTTTTGTATTTTCCTTGCATGTCCTCAGATCTACAGCGACTGCACCTCCAAGTGCACTTGTAGGGCAAAGTGGATTTGCCTTTAGTAAATAACCCCCATTGCGTGCATCTTCCAAATTTGACTTTTAAACTGTATTAACCTCCCTGGCGGTATGATTATTTCAGATTTTAGGTGCTGAAAGCGGTACCATTATTTTGCACAGAAATTTGGCGTTTTATATTGTAGGCCTGTAATTCTTAGGAATAGTTCACTTAAATCTGTCCAAACAAGAGTCTAGTAGACATCCCGGGTATGATAAAGTTTGAAAAACAAAATAAAAAATTATAATATAATAAATAACTATAAATAATTAAAACACATAATAATATAATAATAATAAAAATTATATAATAATGTAATCAAATCAAAAACACTGAAATTTGCTCAGTTGCAGAATTTTAGCTTTTATTACTTTTAGTGTTTGATGACGGATCTCCCCACAAATCACTATCGCTCAATTCTGCAAGTGATTATAATTTATTATCGCTTTTTTCTAGCTGGTCTAAAACCACTTTTGATGTAAAGAGACAGTTTTGGTTGCTATGGACAATCTCCAGTTTCCAGGCAGAAAGAACATAATATAAAACTGCATGCAGGACACTGGGCAGACCACTAGGGACAAAGGGGACGTGTAATTATTTGATACAGTACTGTAATCTGTAAGATTACTGTATCTGTACTGTGTGTTTCACTTTTGAATTTGCCGCCGAACTCCGTCCCCGTGCGTCGCAACGCTCGCAGGGAACGGAGCTCGGTACTGTGAATTGAGCGAGACACAGCGGCTCGCCGATCACAGCGGGGAGACATCGCAGGAACCAGGGGACAAGGTAAGTAATCTCTTCCTGGATCCTGCGATGCAAGCCCGAGTCTGGCTCGGGGATACCGCTTTTGGTATGTAAAATCCACCCCGAGCCAGACTCGGGAATACCGCCAGGGGGGTTAAAACTTTAGATAAAATTTTTAGAAAAAAAAAATCCAGAAATCTTTTTAGGATTTAGATTCTCCCTAATACATCAATCATGTTTTTCAGTCTTTGTTCAATCTCCATGGTTTTTTCTTTGATAAGGTCCAAATCACGACTACAAAACATGATTTCCTGGATCAGCCGTTGTGCACTGTCACTGGTGAAATGACTGGATTTTGGTCCCATAACCTGAACATCACCTAAAATAAAAATACACACCATAAATTAAAAATATGCAGGCATACATCTATTACCTGAATCTGTAGTGTCCTACACTGACCTGTGCCAAATTCAAGCTCTTCTTCCACCTCTCCTTCCTCCACATCCTGAGGTACCACAATACTCTGCTCCCCTTCTTCCTGAGGTGTGGTGTTGCTGGTGTCCTCCAACGGTGCGGGTCTTTTCTTCCCTATGAGAATGAAACAAAAGGTATACTTAGCACACAGATATTTGTGGACAGAAATATGAATGTGAAACATTGCTTGGAAGTGGTGTACAATTGTCTGTTTGGGCAGCGTTCCAAGTTGAAGACATGATTAATTCCCTTAACCAAGCTGGAATACTTACCTTTTTTGGACAAGTTTCACACATGGAGACACCCCAAGTATCCACTGGAGCACCTGTGTGGGTCACCCTAAAAAATGTGCTCCAAAAAAAAAAAAAAAAAAGGAGATCACTATAAAATAATATAAAAAAAACAAAAAAACAACAGGAGATCTTGATTAAAAAAATGACTATAAAAATAAATTCTAAACATTATTAGGGAGATTTGGCTTGAAAAACAAAAAAGATTATTCAGGAGATCAGGAGAAATAATAAAGAAATCCGTTTGTGAGAACTCTGTGAATATGAGCAGCAAAACAACTTCATTCTTGTGGCATTATAAAGAAGAAGAAAATGCGCTGCATTGAAAGATTTAGGTGTGACGAATGTGCCATCTCCATTACGAACGGTCGTTTTACCAGACTGAGCGGCTCCGTCTCGTACTTGATTCTGAGCATGCGTGGGTTTTTGTGGGTCGGAATTGCATAAACACGAACGGAATTTCCAATAGAAACTTTTTCCGTCAGAAAAATTGAGAACATACTCTCAATCTTTTGTTGGAGGAAATTCGGCCAGAAAAAGTCCGATGGAGCATACACACGGTTGCATTTTCCGACCAAAATCTCTCATCGGTCTTTTGTTGGCTGAATTACCGATCGTGTGTACACGACATTAGACTGCTTTCACACTGAAAGCACTGGCTGTTAGCACTAATGCACTGCTGGTTTTGGCGGCGCTTTAGCACTGTTTAAGCAGCAATTTTGCACCGCTTTTAGGCCACTAGCGGGCACTTTTAACCCCAAAAAAGGGTTAAAACTCTCATTTTGCAGCACTTTCAAATCGCTTTTCAGGCGCTTTGAAAGCACTGCCCATTCATTCCAATGGGCAGTGCATTTTGGGAGTGTTAAATACAGCGCTCCTAACCCACCCCAAAGATGCTGCTTGCAGGACTTTTCGGAACGTCCCACAAGCACACCGCCCAAGTGGGAAAAGTAACACTGGAATGAATGGGAGGCGGTTTTCAGACGCATAGCAGAGTCTATTTCTAGCGCTAAAATGCCCCGGTGTGAAGGGGTCTAACGGTGCTATTGACATGACATGAATTTTAAATCTAGAGTTCTATATGGTATCAGGATTTATGCAAGGGTGGCACTATAGAGGATAATATACCAAACTGCTCATCTGTCACTCCAAGTGTAGTTAAAAGTTCTTCACAAAAAAAAAAAAGTTACCGTACTTAGTCAAAAACTTTTAAATGGAGAGCTGGTTCAAACACAAAGAAAAAAAGAGGACACTGGGAGTATCATAAGTGGGTTTTGGAGAAGAGCACTCAACATCCAATCATTTCGGAAGGTCCACAGTTCACAAATTTGAATCGTTCTGAAAATTTGGAATTAGTTACTATGGTTATTTAGAAATTTGGATACATCTCAATCTCTGAACAGCCAAAAATGTGTCTGAAATTAGATTCGGACCAAACGAATTGCACATGTTTAATGCCGCGTACACGCGGTCGGATTTTCCGATGGGAAATGTTGAATTTGAGCTTGTTGGCTGAAAATCCGACCAAGTGTATGCTCCATCGAACATTTGTTGTTGGACTTTCCACCAACAAATGTTTGCTAGCAGGTTCACAAATTTTCCGCCAACAAAACTTTGTTGTTGGAATTTCCGAGCGTGTGTACACAAATCCGTCGCACAAAAGTGCACGCATGCTCGGAATCAAGCAGAAGGAGCCCAAAGGGTGGCGCACTGGCTATTGAACTTCCTTTTTATCGGCTTGTCATACGTCTTGTATGTCACCACGTTCCCACGTTCGGAATTGTTGGCCAACATTGTGTGATCGTGTGTATGCAAGACAAGTTGGAGCCAACTACCTTCGAACAAAAATCCACGGTTTTGTTGACGGAAAGTCCGATCGTGTGTACGCGGCATAAGAGTTATTCCCTACTTCAGCTTCTTATGATTGGCGGTGACAAATTTTTGAGTATAGCCTCATATATTAATGAATAATATATAATAAGAAAATACCATCATATCCGCCGTGCTGGAGGAGAGGACACCGGAGCCGCTGACCTGGCAGACAGTGAGCGCGCAGGGTTAGTGCCACCGCCGGCCGCCCGGGGGGGTGTTGGTTTACTCCCCCCCAAATAAAAAAACACCAGCTGCCAATCACTAGACCACTTCGATACCTTGACATGACTTCTTCCTGCTGTAAGGTCCAATGACAGCAACTTGAACACAGCTCTATAATACAACCTTAGCAGCGAATTTGCCCTTTAGGATGCTCCTGACTGGCAGCCATCCTACTGATCCACTACTCCTGGACACACCTTCCAGTGAGGCTGCATACAGATCTATCAGGTCCCTAGACTCCGGCCTCGTCTAACTCAGCACACTCTCCCCCTGACCTCGGAGGACAGTGAACACAACAATACACACCAACTTGCCAGGCAGAGCCCAGGAGGCAAAGAGAACTTTCCAAGGTCACCCCAAATATTTAGCCTTTAGCCTTTCCCAGCATGCACCACTAGCAATAAACCGCCTAGTGGTTGATAGAAGCAAACGATAATGCTGAGCTTTGGAAAAACCTAGGAAATGAAAACTATCAATTCATGCTCAAGCTGACTACCGCCCAGCAGCACTAAATTTAGGCTAGGGACACTACTGCTTAGGGCAGAGCACTTACACATTGTTAAAGCCCTGCTCATTCATGCTATGAAAAAAGTGTATAAAACTACAGCTAAAGTAAAATGAGTGAACTTTCTGGCTTGGAAAACATCAGTACACTGACCCAAGCAATATTGAAAACCGCTCTATAAAAAAAAATCTGTAATAAAAATCATGTTAAAACCTGTTTAATATTAACGCAGTAAAACACCACATAGGATATCATCTTTACTACAAGAGATGGAAATAATTTATCAGAGTAGCAGGGCATAGTGAAAATGGATTCTATAAAGTCTGTGAATAAAAGGTGTAAGAGGCTTATCAGTAATCTGCAGCTCCACGCGGGCTTTGACAGCGAGAAGCATTCCCTATAATTCCTTCTAAATAAAACGTAGAACATAACATTTAATGTACTTTACATCTAAAGCCTGATCATTGGAAAACTACAAGAAACATTAATTTCATGTATACAGTACATATACTGTATATATACAGTATCTCACAAAAGTGAGTATACCCCTCACATTTTTGTAAATATTTTATTTTATCTTTTCATGTGACAAAACTGAAGAAATGACACTTTGCTACAATGTAAAGTAGTGAGTGTACAGCTTGTATAACAGTGTACATTTGCTGTCCCCTCAAAATAACTCAACACACAGCCATTAATGTCTAAACTGCTGGCAACAAAAGTGAGTACACCCCTAAGTGAAAATGTCCAAATTGGGCCCAATTAACCATTTTCCCTCCCCGGTGTCATGTGACTCATTAGTGTTACAAGGTCTCAGGTGTGAACGGGGAGCAGGTGTTTTAACGTTGGTGTTATCGCTTTCACTCTCTCATACTGGTCACTGGAAGTTCAACATGGCACCTCATGGCAAAGAAATCTGGGGATCTAAAGAATTGTTGCTCTACATAAAGATGGCCTAGGCTCTGGCCCATCTTTAAGGCAGGGCAAAACCCTGTCATTGTTGTGGGGCCCAAAGCAGCTACCTCATACTTGCCAACTATCACGGTTTAAAATTCCCTTGTCCCTTGTAGTTTTAGTCCTGTGCTGTGTCCCGATATCTCAGTGTGAATTGCTGCTACTAATCCTGCCCAGCTCTGCCTTATTGTTGTGTACAGATGACTCACCTGCAGACCCTGTGTTTATGTAGTGCTTACCCCTGAAGGAGCGGCTGATTTATTTGGGTCTTTGCCGTCACCCCCTTACCTGTATTTCCACCAGACACGGGACTTAGAGTCTATATTAGGCCTTGCGTCCACCAATGTACGAACCAGTCACTTTATTATATTTCCAATGCTTTATTGCAAAACTTTTGAAGAAGTAGCAGTAAAGAGGTAGAAAGGGAGTTGCAGAAGGGTTCAGATACCTTATGCAGATCATTGAGGAATTTGAGATCCTGAAGACAAACACACCTTCAGTCACCAGATGTTGCCCACCCGGATAGGCCTCTCTCACTGACCTAGCAGCCGGAATGGCGCACAGACGAAAAGTCTCTGCCACAGACTTTAGAAGAACAAAATGGTTGCACAATCCTCTGCCACAGGATTTAGTATTAGATGAACAACAAACACAGTACCAGAACCTTTAAGCCGACCCGGCAATACTGTGCTGTAAGTTAGTTAGGTATAGGTGCGTCCTCCAAGTAAGTTACCAGGCCCTCCCGAGAGACCAGCCTTCATCCTGGCTCTCTCCAGCAAGGGTCCTCCCCTGGATCTCCTCAGCTTAGCTCGGCTTCTTCCTAACAGGCAAGACAGCCTAAGGACCACCTCTGTAGTGGTAGTCCCCAGACAGGATTCTGGGCCTACTTGTAGTCACATAGCCTCAGGCCAATGTGGCCCTGAGGCCGGAGAAAAGTCACCACATACCTTAGGCCAGGAGGGCCAGGAGGTAAGAGCCTAAAGAAAATGGTGTCTGCCCCTTAAGTACCCTCTCCCAGAATGCACAGGAAAGCAATTTTGCATGCGTTCCCAACACACACAAATGTGAACGCAGGCTAAATGTCTTAGTTACATTGGTGGTCAGTGTAAATCTTCTCATTACATTGGGGCTTGGTGTAGGATTGTTGGATAGTTTCATTCACACTAGTGGCCAGTGTGAAGGTCCCTCTTAAATTAGTGGTCAGTGTAAATCCCTCTTTACATTGGTGGTTACTGTGAATGCTCCTATTACACTAGTGGTCAGTGTAAATCCTTTACATTGGTGGCCATTGTAAATGTTCTCATTACATTGGGGCTTGGTGTACAATCCTTTTATTCACACTAGTGGCCAGTGTGAAGGTCCCTCTTCTTACATTGGTGGTTACTGTAAGTGCTTCTATTACATTAGTGATCAGTGTATTACATTGGTGGCCAGTGTTGAAACTCCTCTTTATATTGGTAGTCGGTAAAAAAATCAGCATTGCCATTGATCAAACCCTCCCCTTCCCCCTGCACTGCCACTGATCCCAGGAGTTCTAGGATCCCTAGGAGTTTTCTGTCTATTGATGGGTCCTTTCACCACCCCAGTCCATGGTGTGCAGGCAGGTGGCGAGCGAAATTGCATGGGGGGGGGGCCAAGAAAATGTTTGCCCAGGGTCCAACCAATATTAAAGATGGCCCTGCCTAGGCTATAAGAAGATTGCCAAGACCCTGAAACTGAGCTGCAGCATGATGGCCAAGACCATACAGCGGTTTAACATGACTAGTTCTACTCAGAACAGGCCTCTCCATGATCGACCAAAGAAGTTGAGTGCACATGCTCGCCAGAGGTTGTCTTTGGGAAACAGACATATGAGTGCTGCCAAGGTTTAAGGGGTGGGGGTCAGCCTGTCAGTGCTCAAACCATATGCCGCACACTGCATCAAATTGGTTTGCATGGCTGTCGTCCCAGAAGGAAGCCTCTTCTAAAGATGATGTACAAGAAAGCCCACAAACAGTTTGTTGAAGACAAGCAGACTAAGGACATGGATTATTGGAACCATCTCACATGGTCTGATATAACCAAGATAAACTTTTTTGGATCAGATGGTGTCAAGCGTGTGTGGCGGCAACCAGGTGAGGACTACAAAGACAAGTATGTCTTGCCTACAGTCAAGCATGGTGGTGGGAGTGTCATGGTCTGGGGCTGTATGCATGCTGCCTTCACTGGGGAGCTACAGTTCCTTGAGGGAACCATGGATTCCAACATGTACTGTGACATACTGAAGCGAGCATGATCCTCTCCCTTCGGGAACTGGGCCGCAGGGCAGTATTCATACATGATAACGACTCCAAACACACCTCCAAGACGACCACTGCCTTGCTTAAGAAGCTGAGGATAAAGGTGATGGACTAACCAAGCATGTCTCCAGACCTAAACCCTATTGAGCATCTGTGGGGCATCCTCAGTTGGAAGGTGGAGGAGCGCAAGGTCTCTAACATCCACCAGTTCTGTAATGTCATCATGGAGGGGTGGAAGAGGACTCCAGTGGCAACCTGTGAAGCTCTGGTGAACTCCATGCCCAAGAGGGTTAAGGCAGTGCTGGAAAATAATGGTGGCCACACAAAATATTGACACTCTGGGCCCAATTTGGACATTTTCACTTAGAGGTGTACTCACTTTTGTCAGCAGTTTAGACATTAATGGCTGAGTTATTTTGAGGGGACAGCAAATTTACACTGTTATACAAGCTTCACGCTCACTACTTTACATTGTAGCAAAGTGTCATTTATCAGTGTTATCACATGAAAAGATAGAATAAAATATATCCAAAAATGTGAGGAGGGGTGTACTCATTTTTGTGAGATACTGTATATTTTTTATATATATATATATATATATATATATATATATATATATATATATATATATATGTATATATGTATATATATATATATGTATATGTATATATATATGTATATGTATATATATATATATATATATATATATATATATATATATATATATATGTATATATATATATATATATATATATATATATATATATGTATATATATATATATATATATATATATATATATACTGTACTGTATATACCTGGAATTCAGCTGCAAATCTTGGGCTAGACTTTTACTGGTAAAATCAGGGTATGTTGTCACATGACACAATATAATATCAGTGTTGTCACATGAAACTATATAATAAAATATTTAATATATATATATTGTGTATAGAGAGATAGAGAGAGAGGAGAGAGGGATGGGGGAATATGAGGAAAGAAGAGAGCGTTAGAGAATGGGAGAGGGAAAATAAAAGAAGGAGTAAAAGATAGGGTGAGAGGAATGGAGAGGTAGAGGAAGGGTGTCAAAGAGTATTAACCCCTTCACAACTAAGGGTAAAATAAATCTTAATACCTAAGCACAATTTTGCAACTTTGACACGTGTTAGTAAAACCGTATATATCATCACAACTACTTTGTACATCCAGGTGGATTATACCTTGTTTAGTTCTTTCGGGACAAATTTGGCTTTCATTTGGTTGTAAATGGTAATAGATATTTTCTGGGTTTTTTTTTTTTTTTTATTATGAAAGTAAAGGTGTCCCAAAATAGTAAAAAAAAAAATCCTTTTTTTTTCAATTTAGCTGTCTATTTCTTGTACCTACCATAACCTACCATCAAAGAACAACCCAAAATAAATTTTCTTGCTCCTGATGATTGCAGCGATATCACATATGTGTATGTTAGTTATTGTATGTACCCATAGTACAGCCCAGAAACAATAGTGTGCATTTTCCTGACACTGATATCAAAAAACAAAAAAAAAACACATAATATACTGGCATCAAACTCTAACCCTGGGACTGACCTAGATCAAACCTTGATCTAGATATTTTTTATTTATTTTTATTTTTTAATATTTGTGTATTTATTTTTTTTTCACACACTGTTTATTTCTCTCTGCAAGGAGGGAGAAAGATGAAATGGGGTAGATTTACCAATGCTGGTGCACTCAGAATCTGGTGTAGCTGTGCAGGGTAACCAATCGCCTTCTTACTTCAGCTTGTTCAATTAAACTTTGGCAATAAAACCTGGAAGCTGATTGGTGTTTATGCAGAAGTGAGCCTGATTTTGCACTCTCTAGCTTTAGTAAATCAACCCCAATGCATCTTTCCTATCCATTCACAGAGAGAGAAACACAGGGGCAGGCTTCACAGGGAATCAGAAGCTATCACAGTGATCAGGTGAGCTGGAATCGGGAGTTCTGGTTCCTGATCGTTAGAACTGAGTCTGGCGGATCTCTGGGGGTTTCTGTACTGCCAGCACAAAGGGGGATACACAATTATGTGTCCCAGAGAAAAAAGCCCAGTACAGCGCATGTTTGTGTTAGGTTGGCGTCAAGGAGTTAAGGAAGAGAGAATGAAAGAAAGAGAATATGAGAGAGGGAGAGAGAGAGAGAGAGAGAGAGAGAGAGAGAGAGAGAGAGAGAGAATGAAAGAAAGAGAATATGAGAGATGGGGGGGAGAGAGAGAGAGAGAGAGAGAGAGAGAGAGACAGAGACAGAGACAGAGAAAGAAAGAGAAAGAAAACAAGAGAGGGAAATAGAATAATAGATAGGATGGGAGGAATGGAGAAAGAAAAGGATGGAGGAAGAGAGAATTAGATTGAGGAAGAGAGAATGGGAGAACAGAAAAAGAAAAAAGGGTGGGAGATATATAGACAGAGACAAAAAATACAGTAATAGATAGGATGAGAGGAATAAGGGAAAAAGACAAAATAAGAGAGGGAAATGTGTTACAGAATGAGACCAGGAAAGAGAAATGGAAGAGAGAGAATAGAAAGAAGGAGAGAAAGACAAAGAGAAGGAAGGAAAGAGAGAGGGAAAAGGAAGAAGAAACAAGAAATAGAGTAGACATGTGCACCGTCAATAAATTTGTTTCGTTTCGTTCCGTTCCATATTAGCATTAATTCGTATTTCGTAATTTGTGTCCAAAATTCAATTTGGATTCGTACGAAATACGAATTTTCGTTAGGTTTGTTAACTTTTCGTAACAATTACGAATGTTCGTTATGATGAATTGATCATTATGAGGGGCTCCCACCATCCCTGTGCTGTGCTGACTTCCTGGTTTTTTAACTTTTAGGTTCGTTAACTTTTCGTAACAATTGCGAATGTTCGTTCTGATGAATTTATTATGATGGGCTCCCTGTGCTGTGCTGACTTCCTGGGTTTTTTAACTTCATCATAACGAATAATCGTAATTAACGAACATTCTCGTTTCTGTTGTAACGGAATTTGGATCCGAAATTTCGTATTTCGTACAAAATCGAAAGCATAGCAATTCGTATTTCGGATCTTCCCAAATATACGAATTTACGGAAATTTGTACGAATTTTCAATTTGAACGAAACTAATCGCACATGTCTAGAATAGAGTGAAGAGTATGAAGAAGTATATGTAGAACCCTCCTAGTTGGGCTGCTAGGTCTGGTAAGGCAAATGTAATTCTTTGGTTATCTTGAAATCATTGTGTGATTGCTTTGGGCTTCTCTGAGAGATTTCCAGAATCTAGTGGGTGGGAGTCAGCCTGAAAATAGTGAGATAGATAGATAGATAGATAGATAGATAGATAGATAGATAGATAGATAGATAGATAGATAGATAGATAGATGTATTGTCATTGTAAAAATAAATTCACAACATTTCAGTACTACCCTGCACAGTTTACAAAAAAAAAAAAAAACAAAACACAAGAGCAATGCATCCCATACACAATCACAGAACAAAAGTCTAATTATATATTAAATAAATACTAAAACCTTCCCACAATTATCAATAAAAAGACCCAGTGCAACAAACAGTAACCCAGAACCACTTAGGCCCATTTCACACGAGCGGATCCGTGTTGATCCGACCCACGAACATGCGCTTGCTCAGTGGGGATCGCTCCGTTGATCGCCGCTGAGTTGGCGGATGACAGGGCGGTCCCTGCACACTGCGCAGGGACCGCCCTGTCAGATCTCCGCTCTCCCCTATGGGGGATCAGATAAACACGGACCGCCTGTCCGTGTTCATCCAATCCGCTCTGGTACGACATGCTGCTATCCCATAGGGATGCATGTATGTCTATATTTCATCCAAAAACAGATGGATGTAATACGGACATACGGTCCACACGTGTTAAAGGGGCCTTAGATAACTATTTTTTTTAATTTCCTCATGTAAAGGGTAAAAAGTATTTCCAGAATACATACAACAATAACATATTGCATTCTATACACAACACAACCCCCCAAAAAAACAAAACACAACCCCCAAAAAAACCCCAAAAAAACAAAAACAAAATAACCCTATCTTTAGACATAAAAATTCTCTCTCCCTCTACTCCAATCCATCCCATCCAAAAGCCCCCCACACCATTCCTACCTTCCTGAGTCATCATGTCTTATTTATTCTATAACTAATAAATGATCTGTTAACCCCCTATGCTTCCATCTGGTCCCAAGATAAAGGGTGGCAACCCTGGAAACGTCAACCATGGTTCCCACATTTCACTGAATTTATTTACTAAACCCCTATTCTTATATATCTGCCATTCCTTTTGCAATGCGTCATTCACCTGTATCCGCCATTCCTCATATGTTGGAATTATAGAGGATATCCAATTCATTGCTATCAATTTTCTTGCAATAAACAGTATCCTAATAATAGGTAGTCTAATTGCTGGAGTGTACATTTCTTTTTCTAATTGTCCTAGCAGACATATTTTGGGATCTGTCTGTATCTGGGTTTGATACACCTGATTAATAGTTTCTACCACATTCTGCCAGTACCTGAACACTTTAGGGAAGTTCCAAAACATATGCATTAAATCAGCAGATACTCTTGAACATCTCAGACATTCTGATGTATCCCGCCTCCCCCCACTGGTATAATTTAGCTGGTGTCCTATAGGTTCTATATATTATATATAATTGAGTTAAGCATTGCTGTGGAGATACTAATACAGACTGTAATATACCCTGCCATGTTCCATCTGTCATTTTTCCAAGGTCTTTTTCCCATCCTTTTCTAGCTAAACAACTATTTTTTTCTCGGGACTGCTCAGTCAGGTGGCCATAAAGTGTGGAAATCAAACCCCTCTTTACCTGTATCTTTGCGAGGACATCCATAAGTGGCATATTTTGTATCTTAACTTTTTTTTATCTTTAACCACTTCCCGCCCACCCGCCGGCCGGCCGTCAAATGACGGCTGGGCGGCGTGGCTCTCGTTCTGGGTGGACGTCATATGACGGCCCTCCAGAACGACCACTCTTGCGCGCCCGTGGGGGCACACATCGCAGTGATCGGTGGTGCAGTGTCAGTCAGACACACCGCTACACCGATCTTGGTAAAGAGCCTCTGACAGAGGCTCTTTACCACGTGATCAGCCGTGGCCAATCACAGCTGACCATGATGTAAACAGGAAGATCCATGGATCAGCTTTTCCTCACTTGCGTCTGACAGACGCGAGTAGAGGAGAGCCGATCGGCTGCTCTTCTGACAGGGGGGGTCTGTGCTGATTGTTTATCAGCGCAGCACCCCCTCGGATGCCCACCCAGGACCCCCAGGATGCCGCCAGGACCACCAGGGAAATGTCAATCATTGCCCAGGCAGCTGCCAATCAGTGCTCAGGCAACTGCCAATCAGTGCCCATCCCCAATGCCTGCCAGTGCCATCAGTGATGCCTATCAATCCCATCTATCAGTGCCGCATATCAGTGCCCATCAGTGCCACGAATCAGTGCCACAAATCAGTTCCCAGCAGTGCCACCTATCAGTGCCTTTCAGTGCCCATCAGTGTTGCCTATCAGTGCCGCCCATGAGTGTCCATCAGTGCCGCCTATCAATGCTCATCCGTGCTACATATCATTGCCGCCTACCAGTGCCCATCAGTGCCGCCTATCAGTGCCCATCGTCAGTGACCATCAGTGCCACCTCATTGGTGCCACCTCATCGGTGCCACCTTATCAGTGCCCGTCAGTGTCGCCTTATCAGTGCCCATCAGTGAAGGCGAAAACTTACTTATTTACAAAATTTTATAACAGAAACAAGAGAAAAACTTTTTTTTTTTTCAAAATTTTAGGTATGAAAATTGGATTGGGCAGGAAGGGGGTGTAAGTGCCTGATATTGAAGTAGTTAAACTGACTCTGTAGCGCATGGCGCAGTTGTAAATATTAATAGAAAGTGTGAGAGGGCAGTTCATATATTTTCTGTAGGTCTTGAAATGTTTTTAATATATTGTCTGTATATTATCTGTATAAAGCTGTGCAATATATTTTATCCCCTTTTCTCTCCATACTCCAAACCCATTTAGTTTATTTAATTCATCATAATTTTTATTTCCCCATAAAGGGGAGTGTACTGAGATGTAATTTTATTGCATAATATGTCTCATTTCCTGCCAAACTTTATGTATGAGTCCAAGAATTGAACCCTGTGACGCATCAGCAAAGTTGCCTGATTCCATTTGCGCTATCAAATGGTATTGTGAGGATCTACTCAAAATTATCGATTGTGTAGGATCTGTTCAGTCTATCACTCCCCATCCTGCAACTTGTTGGAGTTGTGCTGCTAGAAAATACATTTTAGCATTCGGAACAGCGAGACCCCCCCCCTTATCTTCGGGAAGTTGTGGTGTATTGAGATTTATTCTAGCATTTTGCCCTTTCCAAAGCAATGTTCGGAACAGGGAATCTATTTTTTTAAACCATTTAAGTGGTATCCAGATCGGTGAGTTATGCAGGACGTAAAGTAGATGTGGGGCCCAGACCATTTTTCTTAAGTTTGCACGCCCTACCACAGATAAAGTCAATTTAGACCATACTTTGCTCTTCATCTAGAATTGATCTAGTATGGGGACTAAATTATAATTGATATATTCCTTCAAATTAGGAGAAACCTGTATACCTAATGCCACGTACACATAAGCGGACTTTTCGACCGGACTGGCCCGACGGACCGAGTCCGGCGGACAATTCAACCGTGTGTGGGCTTCATCGGACCTGCAGCGGACTTTTTCGGTCGAAAATCTGACGGACTTTAGATTTGGAACATGTTTCAAATCTTTCCGACGGACTCGAGCTCGTCTGTATGCTAGTCCGAGGAACAAAAAACTACACTAGGGCAGCTATTGGCTACTGGCTATGAACTTCCTTATTTTAGTTCGGTCCTACGTCATTACGTACGAATCCGTCGGACTTTGGTGTGATCGTGTGTAGGCAAGTCCGTTCGTTGGGAAACTCTGTCAGAAGTCCGCCAAAAGTCTGTCGGATAGACCGCCCGTGTGTACGCTTCATAAGTATTTAACCCCCCTGGCGGTATTCCCGAGTCTGGCTCGGGTTGGATTTTTCATACCAAAAGCGGTAACCCCGAGCCAGACTCGGGCTTGCATCGCAGGATCCAGGAAGAGCATACTTACCTTGTCCCCTGGTTCCTGCGATGTCTCCCCGCTGTGATCGGCGAGCCGCTGTGTCTCGCTCGATTCACAGTGCCGAGCTCCGTTCCCTGCGAGCGTTGCGACGCACGGGGACGGAGTTCGGCGGTAAATTCAAAAGTGAAACACACAGTATAGATACAGCATACTGTAATCTTACAGATTACAGTACTGTATCAAATAACTACACATCCCCTTTGTCCCTAGTGGTCTGCCCAGTGTCCTGCATGCAGTTTTATATATATAAAACTGTTCTTTCTGCCAGGAAACTGGAGATTGTCCATAGCAACCAAAACTGTCTCTTTACATCAAAAGTGGTTTTAGAGCAGCTAGAAAAAAGCGATAATAAATTAGAATCACTCGCAGAATTGAGCGATAGTGATTTGTGAGGAGATCCGTCATCAAACACTAAAAGTAACAAAAGCTAAAATTCTGCAACTGAGCAAATTTCAGTGTTTTTGATTTGATTACATTATTGAATAATTTTTATTATTATTATATTATTATTTGTTATAATTATTTATAGTTATTTATTATATTATAATTTTTTATTTCGTTTTTCAAACTTTATCATACCCGGGATGTCTACTAGACTCTTGTTTGGACAGATTCAAGTGAACTATTCCTAAGAATTACAGGCCTACAATATAAAACGCCAAATTTCTGTGCAAAATAATTGTACCGCTTTCAGCACCTAAAATCAGAAATAATCATACCGCCAGGGAGGTTAAAGGCTGTAACAATCTGTATTTTATGCTCTGTATGCGCTAAAGCGACTGTTGAATCATCAACTGGGATTAATACTGATTTTTCCCAATTTATAACAAACCCTGACCCAGATTCAGTGACTCAGAGCCCGACTATATTTTGAGAAACAAGAAGAAAAAGAGGGGGCACCAGCCTTGTGCCTTATCCTTAAACGTCTTTTTTATTAAAAATGAGATAAAAATACTACTCACAAACATGTGGAAAAAAGTTTGCAATACAAACGATCTCCAGATGACAGCAATTAGTTGACTGACCAACAGACTCCAGATGGTAACAAAGGAGATATCAAGCCGGCTGACGCGTTTCGAAGGGATACCTTCTTCCTCAGAGCCCAGCAGTATTGGGTTATTAGCGCTATTGGTTGGATTCTTAGGCTTTTTCCAATTAAATTCCCGATAATTTTTTCTGCTACCAGACTATATTTTATATATACTATATATATGCTAACACTAGTAGTACACACTAGAGGGTGCTATGGGGGGCACTCGGGTCATGATGCCCTGAAGTAACAGGCTTTCTTTAGTCTACGATATTCAATGATGCTGGGCGGCATTCATCCTGGAAGTGGGAATACATTATGCGGGAAAGAAGAGGACAGCTCTGGATTAAAAGTGAGCACCGCAGCCCAAAATGTTTCAACTCCAAGGAAGGCATATGATATAAGAAAAAAAAAATGAGCTCATAGCTTTAACTTAATAATACACTTCTTCTAACGTCAGATTTTTACCCCAGAGCTTCAACTACTTCACATTCATTTTTAACACTTCTTCTTTAAATTCTAACAGTAAATTGAATCATCTTACAGCAATCTGCCATAAAATGATTTCAGAGTATTGAAATGTAGATGTGGATGCATCTGTATTTTATCCCATAGTAGCCTTCAGTGATATTGCACGCTCATATTCACAGAATCTCCACATTAACTGCGGCACCTTCATTTTGGAAAGTGCTATAGGACTATTGATCCTTTGAATATATTTACTAAGGATCAGTGTTGCATACAGATAAATCTGAATTCTGTTGTGTGCGCAGCTGAACATTTTATTGTGACCAAAAACGCTCTTGTTTTATGGTAACTGGGGGAGTGGTGGAGAGAAGAATTGGCACTTTTAGGGTCCCTACACATTTTGTGATGGGCAAATTTGCCCAGGTTTAATCCACCAAGGGTTTGGTGAATCTTAACAGAGAAAGTTTGCCCATGGGACTTTATATGATACATGGATGATAAAATAACAATTTATTAGATAGACCTTAAAGCAGAGTTCCAACCATATATACGATTTTTTTTTTTTTAAATCTCTCTCTTTCTATCATATAATGTTTAATTAACATTGGTTAGTCTCGTAAATAGCATCGCTTTTATTACTATTTTATTATAAAAGTTACCATATATTATTCCTTCTCGGGCATTCCCATCTTAGTTGTGGGCAGGCGAAGTCCACAAGCATAAACTTCCAGGATACGGTGCTGCTGTAATACCAGCATACACCGCCCGTTCTCGCGCATGCGCAGTAAGCACAGCAAGCAGCGCAGGAAACTTCTCATGTTGCCATCACAATGGGCATCGTCGTCGGAAGTGCCCGCCCCGTTCTGATGGCAACCAAGATAACGCTGTGATCCGCCTTAAATCTTGTCATTTCCTGTCGGAAAATAATGTGATTTTTTCTCACAGTACTGCCCACTGACTCCTGGGAAATAATGACTTACATTTCCCAGGAGCACAGGCGAGGGAGGAAGTGACGCGGAGCGCCGCGGACCCGGAAGTGGCAGATCAGGAGCCACCACATAGCAACAGGGTATGTTTCACTCCAAATTTTTTTTAATACTAATAAAGTGAAAATGTGAAAATGTAAAAATGTTTTTCAGGGTGGAACTGCGCTTTAAAACATACATAAAAAAAAAAAATTATGTATGCTTTCCATACATTAGGGAACGTGACCTGATAACGAGAAAGCAGGTTAGGGACTTTAAAGAGGAGCTCCAGGCTCCCCACTAAAAAATTTGAAGTCAGCAGCTACAAATATTTATAATATTAGAGCACTTACCTGTTAAGGAATCCAGCTGTAATTTTTCAATCAGCTTTCAGGTCCTGACGCCGCCATCTTGACTAAGGGCCTTGCGGCTTCACAGCCAGTTTTCTACTATGCATGTGCGAAGCATGCTTTGCTTTGTGAATTGGCCAGCTCCCGGGGAAGGAAGGTGGGGGCGCACTTCCAGCTCAGTTCGCCGTCTCTCACTCAGCTGGTGTTACCCCAGTGCTGAAGGAGAGGGGCAGGGGAGGGGCAAACATAGATGCTGTGCAAGGGCCCAACACCCCCCTTATCAACCAATGACATTACAGGTTGTTAGGACGCCAGCAGCTAAAAGGTTGGAATGGTGCACAATAAAAACCTGTGGCTTTGTATAACTTAAAGGCAGTTTTGACCCCTTCTCTGGCTTGTATACAATTTTTGGATATTTTTTAGGCATTGTGCCAAGGCACCCCAGAAGTAGCCTGAAGGCACCCTTGAAAAAGGCTGGCTTAGACAATTGGATCAACGTGACTTGTATTTTCAGTAGGAGAGGTCGGCAAAGGCAACCCACCATACTTCCTCAACACAGGTTTTCTTTAACCACTTGCCGACCTGCTCATGCAGATATACTGCAGCAGGTTGGCTCTCCTGCGTGAACTGATGTACCTGCATATCAGTCCGTAAAAGCAGGATACCACGCGCGGGCGCGCCCACCGCGTTGCAGGAGCGTGCCCGCGGGTCCCGCAGACTCGATGTCTGCCCCACGATCGCGGCGAGGAGAGGCAGACTGAGAAATGCCAATGTAAACAAGGCATTTCCCCATTCTGCCTAGTGACAAGACAGGGATCTACTTTTCCCAGTGATCAGGAACAGTGACTTCTGTCATGTGCCATTGAGCCCATCCCCCCTACAGTTAGAACATGCTGAGGGAACACACTTAACTCCTTGATCGCCCCTTAGTGTTATCCCCTGCCCTGCCAGTGTCATTTTTACATTGATCAGTGCATTTTTATAGCACTGATCGATGTGATAATGTTACTGGTCCCCAAAAAAGTGTAATTTGGGGTCATATTTGTCCGCCGCAATGTCGCAGTCCTGCTATAAATCGCAGATTGCCGCCATTACCACTAAAAACAATAAAAATAAATAAATCTCCCATAGTTTGTAATCGCGATAACTTTTGCGCAAACGAGTACGCCAATATACGCGTTATATATATAATATATTGCGTTTTTTTTAACCAAAAGTATTTAGAAGAATACATATCGGCCTAAACTGATGACTAAATTAGTTTTTTTTATATATTTTTTTGAATATTTTGTTATAGCAGAAAGTTAAAAAAAAAGTTTTTTTGTTTAAATTGTCGCTCTTTTTTTGATTTTAGCGCAAAAAATAAAAACTGCAGAGGTGATCAAATACCACCAAAAGAAAGCTCTATTTGTGGGAAAACAAAGGACATCAATTTTGTTTGGGTGCAACATCGCACGACCGCGCAATTGTCAGTTAAAGTGGATGTATATCTTTTTTTTTAAACTTTTACCTACAGGTAAGCCTATAATAAGGCTTACCTGTAAGTAAAAAAAATATCTCCTAAACCTGTACGGTTTAGGAGATATTCCCCTCGCAATGAGCCACTGACTGCAGGGGATTCTCGGCTGAAAGCCCGGCAGCCGCCGGACTTTGCCGGAAAAAAGTCTCCCGCGCGCAGGCGTGGGAGTGACGACATTGCGGCTTCACCCACTCACAGCGCCCGGAGCCGCGATACCCGGAAGGCACACCGAGGGGAAATGTCAGCTCCCTCGGCGTGGACAGGGTGAGATGCCGGCGCCTCGTTCTAAGGTAAGTATCTCATAATGAGCTAGTATGCGGTGCATACTAGCTCATTATGCCTTTTCCCTTACAAAAAAAGTCAGCGGGTTTACTACCGCTTTAAAGCGACGCAGTGCCCTATCACAAAAAACGACCTGGTCATTAAGGGGGCAAATGCTTCCGGGGCTGAAGTGGTTAATGCAACCCAAATGCTTATTTAGATCCAATAAACAGTTAAATTTTATCTTGGCTACTTACCCCCCCACACCCCCCCCACACACACAGGAGTTTTGATAGCAGTCTCATTATGATTCTTATTGAATAAGGCAAGTTTCCATCTTTCTCTGCAGGCACACAAGTCGCAGCAAAAGTACAGAGTGCCTAGAAGTGCTGCTGTTAAACGAGAAGGAAACATGCTTGTTTAATAAACCCGATTAGCTTTCTATTTATGTGTATTGGAAATGCAATCACGCTCTTTGTAGCAGAGGGGAACTGCTCTGTTTTCTTCCAGCCGTTGCCCGTGCTTGGATGGTGCTCGTAATTAGATAATGTCCTTTAGTCTGCGCGCATACTTACACACGACAGAGAAATTGCATTAGGAAAGGCTGAAACATGATTAGGTCCATTGAAAGGGTCTGTCGAAAGGTTTTTATGGGATACATTCTGCTTTTACCCAGTTTATGTTCATTCAGAGATTTTCTTTTCATGTTAACTCTTTTACGGGGAGCTGTAAAGCTTTCAGAGTTTCAGTATTTCAGTTAAAGCGGTATTAAACCCAAAACCAAAAATGTATTATATTGCATTCTACCAATTCTTATGCCCCGTACACACGGTCGGACATTGATTGGACATTCCGACAACAAAATCCTAGGATTTTTTCCGACGGATGTTGGCTCAAACTTGTCTTGCATACACACGGTCACACAAAGTTGTCGGAAAATCCGATCATTCTGAACCCAGTGACGTAAAATACGTACGTTGGGACTGTAAATGGGGCAGTAGCCAATAGCTTTCGTCTTTTTATTTATTCTGAGCATGCGTGGCACTTTGTGCGTCGGATTTGTGTACACACAATCGGAAATTCCGGATTTTGTTGTCGGAAAATTTTATAGCCTGCTCTCAAACTTTGTGTGTCGGAAAATCTGATGGAAAATGTGTGATGGAGCCCACACACGGTCGGAATTTCCGACAACAAGGTCCTATCACACATTTTCCGTCGGAAAATCCGACCGTGTGTACGGGGCATTAGATGTGGTGGGTGCGTTCGTTTTTATTTTTCAAGGCCTCTTTTCCTTTATTTTACCTGGTGATCTTGCTGGTAAGTCTGTTAATGTTTAACTTCCTTTAGCAGAACAAGCTGTCCAGAAAAACTGTCAGTAAGACCCCTTTCACACTGGGGCGGTTTGCAGGCGGTATTGCGCTAAAAATACCGCCTGCAAACCGCCCCTAAACAGCCTCCGCTGTTTGTTCAGTGTGAAAGCCCGAGGGCTTTCACACTGAAGCGGTGCGCAGGCAGGACGGTGAAAAAAGTCCTGCAAACCGCTTTTTTGGAGCGGTGAAGGAGCGGTGTATTCACCGCTCCTTCACCGCTCCTGCCCATTGAAATCAATGGAACAGCGCGGCTATACCGCGGCAATACCGCGCTGTACGAGGGATTTTAACCCTTTTTCGGCCGCCAGCAGGGGTTAAAACCGCACCGCTAGCGGCCAAATACCGCTGCAAGAACGACGGTACAGCAGCGCTAAAAATAGCGCTGTTGTACCGCCGACGCCCCCACCGCCCCAGTGTGAAAGGGGCCTTAGAGGGCTGAAAAAACACAAATCATTTCAGGAGATTAAGGGGGGGATATGATCAACATATACAAATACATAAGGGGTCCATAGAGTGAACTTGGTGTTGAGTTATTCACTTTAACCACTTACGGACCGCCGCACGCCGATATACGTCCTAAGTTTGAAGAGGAATATCGTTGGTATGGCAGCAGCTAGCTACCATAACCCCGGTATCTTCTTGTTCGGCGGGCATTGAAATCAATGGCCAGCGCTGCCAAAGCACCTGCAAAGCGCTTCAGCAGCAGCGTTTTATGGGTGCTTTTAACCCTTTTTCGGCCGCTAGTGGGGGTTAAAAGTGCCCCGCTAGCAGCCAAAAAGCGCCGCTAAAATGACAGTAAAACGTCGCTAAAACTAGCGGCCCTTTACCACTAACATGGCCACCGCTTCAGAGTGAAAGTGGCCTAATTGAACAAGCTGAAGTTAGAAGCTGATTGGCTATAATGCACAGCTGCACCAGATTCTGAATGTACCAGTTTTAGTAAATCACCCCCATTGCCTTATATTTTACCAACTGACACTACAGGCATCGCACACATCCTAAGTGCTTTATGGAGAACTTTGGGGTTGATTTACTAAAGGAAACTCCATTCTGCACTACAAGTGCACTGCAAGTGCACTTGGAAGTGCAGTCGCTGTAAATCTGAGGGGAAGATCTGCTAATTTTATCATCCAACCATGTACAAGCAAAAATGCTGTTTTTTTTTTCCCTTGCATGTTCCCCTCACATCTACAGTGACTGCAAAATTACTTAGAACCCCCAAACATATAATATATTTTATATTATTATATTATATTATATTTTTAAAAAATGGTCATTGCAATACTTTATGTAACAACGTATTTGCGCAGCGGTCTTACAAGCGCACTTTTTTTGGAAAAAATACACTTTTTTGAATTAAAAAATAAGACAACAGTAAAGTTAGCCCAATTATTTATATTGTTAAAGATTATGTTACACCGAGTAAATTGATACCCAACATTTCATGCTTCAAAATTGCGCTCGCTCGTGGAATGGCGACAAACTTTTACCCTTAAAATTCTCCATATGTGACGTTTAAAAAATTCTACAGGTTGCATGTTTTGAGTTACAGAGGAGGTCTAGGGCTAGAATTATTGATCTCGCTCTAACGATCGCGGCGATACCTCACATATGTGGTTTGAGTACTGTTTTCAAATGCGGGCACTACTCACGTATGCGTTCGCTTCTGCACGTGACCTCGGGGGGGATGGGACGCGTTTAAAAAAAATGTTTTTCCTTATTTATTTTACCTTTTATTTTTTATTTTTACACTGTTCTTTTTTTTTTTTTTTTTTTAAATGGTGTCACTTTTATTCCTATTACAAGGAATGTAAAATCCCTTGTAATAGAAAAAAGCATGACAGAACCTCTTAAATATGAGATCTGGGGGTCAAAAAGACCTCAGATCTCATATTTATACTAAAATGCAATAAAAAAAAAAAAAAAAGTTGTTTGGGAAAAAAAAAAAATATGACGTCGCTTCCGCCCTGCATTGGTAAGGATCGCCTCCACTGCTGCTGAAGACTAAGCGGCGGAGGGCACTGGAGCTCAGCAGGGGGGCCCTCTCCCTCCACTGATAAAAGTGATCTTGTGGTGAATCCGCCGCTAAGACCACTTTTATCTTGAAGCAGAAGAAGAGGATATCGTGTTTATGGTAGCTAGCTGCTGCCATAACAACAATATTCCACTTCAAAGTACCAACGTATAACGACGGCAGGCGGTCTTTAAGTGGTTCATTTGTTAGTCAAGTCCACCTAAATCTGCTAGTCCATCTAATACTCCCCCCCTCCAAGACTGACAAAACTACTGTCCAATGGTATCTCGTTTGCCTCCATCCAGTGTGGACACACCCTAGACAGGAAGTGTGTTGCTGGCCGGATCACAGGTGAAAATAAAGGGAAAAAACTGAAAAGAGGAAACTAATGGAGCCACCACATTCAAGGACTGGTAAGCTGCAATTTATTACATTGCTGCTTTTGGGTTTAGATATGCTTTAAACTTTCCCTACACTATGCAAAACTGTCTGGAGTTGGCCTATAAATGCAAATGGTATAAATATCCAGTGTACAGCATATCTTTGTTTATTGACCTGCATCTATTTAAGCTCCCTTTACTTCGCTTGTAGCAAAGGAAGGAGAGTATACATCTAAAGTGTTACTAAACCCAGGACCCTGCATTCACTATATCTGAGCTCCCACAGTACACAGAACATGGAAATCCAATTATTTTGGTAAATATAAACTGCTAAATACATTTTCTCATCAGCAGTTAGAGCCGTTCTGTGACTTCTATCATTGTCTGATAGTAGAAATAAAACAAGAACAAGAGGTTGAGATTTTGAACGGGAGGGCAGGAGGCGGAGCCTAGCAGAGCAGACATGCATTGTTAGAGCTCCACACCGCTGAGGAGAGAAGAGAAGGACAAAGCGGAGCCTGCAGGCTCAAAAGGTATCCATTTGAACCTTTTTGCCCCAGGGAACAAACTGTGAAAGTTTGGACAGGAAATATGGTACTGGGAGGAAACCGTGGCAGAAATAAAAATCACCTCACAAAGAGCTCACAGGCACTCACTGCAGCTGAAGCAGCTCCAGTCACCTCACAAGATACAGCATCAGGGTGCTCTCACAGGCAGAAAATGTCACAGCAAGACTCTCCATTTGAGTCAGATACAGAACAAATCCTCTCACAAACTTCTCCACAAGCCTCCTCAGTATCCCCAGTAATATTATTACAATTTGAAAAGATGCTTCATAAGGCTTTAAAACAAACCTCAGACCAAATAACAAAAAGCCTAACCAAAGAAATAAGAGAGCTGGGAAACCGCACCGCAGCCTTAGAAATAAAAATGGATGAAATTGAAATTACAACCCAAGAAAATATAACAGAATTGGAACAATTAAAAAAAGAGAATTTAATACTTCAAACTAAGCTCGAAGATTACGAAAATAGAGCCAGATGTTCAAACTTGCGCATAAGGGGAATACCTGAAACTGTGACAGACCTGCAATCTACTATTACTGCTCTATTACAAGAACTAAAGCCAGATATCCCTATTGAACGTTTAGAACTGGACAGAGTACACAGAGCCCTCACAGCCAAAAAGAAAGATGGACCCCCCACGTGATATAATCACAAAATTTCATTATTACAGAACGAAAGAACAAATACTAATTGCTGCAAGAGAAAAAAAGGAACTTAATTTTCAAGGACACAATTATCAAATTTTTGCTGACCTATCCCAACTTACTATTACTAAAAGACGATCCATGAAACCCCAACTAATGGAACTGCAACGCCACAACATTATGTATCAATGGGGCTTCCCCTTTTCAGTCAGATTTAACTACCAAGGTACAATTTACAGAAGCAGATCAGCAGATGAACTACAACAAACCCTTTTAAAATTAAATCTGACAGAACCCACAAGCAGCAACACTCCCACACGCAGAAGAATAGCGTCATCTTCACCTTCAGGCAGCACCCAGAAAATTTCAGAACAAAATGGGAATCATCATTCTCACAAAAGAGGCCGTTATGCCACATCATCCATGGACCAAGAAGATTCAATGGACTGACATCCTAATTCCTGATATCTCTTCATATATTATACTAAGAGATGGTTCTCTATAAAAAACCTATATTTATAACTGAATGTAACTGTATTCTGATAGTCACACACTGTGTGGGATCATGTTACATTCCAGTTATATTTCTTATTACTTCTGATTCATATAGCCTTAGAATATATAAGTGAAATAAGGAAATTCTTGTTCAGTTATATATTATCAGGTAATAACAATAGATTTATTACTTTTTAGGACAAATATGTTCAATAATCCAGAAGTAATGGAAGCTTTTTCTTTCTTTTCTTAAAACAAATATATTATTACCTAACTAGTTCCTAGAATTATGTTTTTGTTTATTCTAATCTGAAGCAATACAACCTCAATTTTATGAGTTAACATATCTAAACAGTTACATATGAATAAAATATGTAATTGTTTACTCTAAAAGGGTTAAAATCCCAAAATAATTCAAACTATCTTCATCAATACCAAAGTTATTAACAGTACCTTTCTAACTGAATTATTTAGCCTAGGGCAAGACTAACCATATACAACCACCCTGGAATAAATAATTTCAACAAAAACTATATTCTGCACTCCAATTAATGAAACATCATTTTGATGTCTTTTGACATAGCACTTCTCTCCTGTAAGCGGAAGATCCGTGTACCCCCATTAGCCCTCCTCATTCTCCCAACCATATTATGTGGGAGTGTGACGAAGGCACTTATTCCCCTGAGAGAGATATTTATTCTCTTTCACGGGTAAATTGTGATTACTTGCAAAAAATAATTTATACAATGTATCATCTAATCTCATATGTTTTTTGTTTACTCTTTACTCCAGAATTCACTGGTTTCTTTTCTATCTATTCATCTCTTCAGTCCACACAGGTTGATCTGCGCAGTCAGCTCTGCATAACAAAAAGTAAGTCAAAACTATTTGATCTATTGCCATGGCACCACTGAATATACTTTCCCTGAATGTTCAGGGAATAAATGTCCCTCAAAAAAGGACCAAAGCCTTCCGTACTTTCCATAACAAGAAGGCTCACATAGTATGCCTCCAAGAAACACACTTCACCAAAGATTCTACTCCAAAATATATTTCTCCTTTTTATCAACAAATTTACACGGCTTCTGCCTGTACCAAGCAAAGGGGAACTCTAATTGCATTTCACCGATCCACACCATTCACCTTATCATCAGAAATTAAAGACCCAGAAGGTAGATACCTGATACTCATGGGTTATATAATGGATACAGCAATCACGGTGATTTCCTACTACGCTCCTAACAAACAACCTACACCATTCCTCTCACATATATTACAAGTGATTAATACACACAAAATAGGAACAGTGATAATGTGTGGGGATTCGAACCAGGTCCTCCTCCCATTTCTAGATAAATCACCTTTTACACCATCCAAAATAACCTCTAGATTACCTTTTTCTCAACTTCTTTCCAAATACAATCTGGTAGATTCATGGAGAGAAAGTAACCCAATGAAAAAGAAATTCACTTATTTCTCGCACCCTCATCAAACCTTCACCAGAATAGATCATATTTTTCTAACAATAGGAATGATACCAGAAATTATTGCATCAGATATAATTCCGATTCCGTGGTCTGACCATAATGCAGTATACACTACTATAGCCTCAGCCATACCAAAAGCGCATGACCCAACGTGGTACTTACCGGACATAATGCTCAAACACCCACTACATCAGATGGCCATTGAACAAGCTTTAAAGGAATACATATCAATTAATAATACAACAGACATCTCCCCAATAACACTGTGGGAAGCTCATAAGCCTGTCTTGCGTGGTACAATACAAAGACAAATGGCACTATTTAAACGGGAACGCAAAAATCTAGCAAAAAAACTAGAGCTCAATTTTAATGCAGCCTACATATCATTTCAAGATAATCCATCTCAGAGTACAAAATCTCATCTGGAAAAATCTAGATTGGAATACGATCTATTTCTCACTGAGTCAGTTGATAAATCCCTCAAACGCTCCAAACACAATTTCTACATGAATACAAACAAACCAGGTACATATTTGGCTCGGGCATTACATTCAACTAACAAATCTTTCAAAACAATACGTTTGAAATTATCAAAAAATGTTTACACTTGTAATCCAGTTAAAATAGTCCATAAATTTCACTCACATCTCGCAACTTTATACAAGACAAACAATGAATTTAATCCTACAGAAGCTGAATCCTTCTTCTCAAAAATAACCTTACCTGAGTTATCTCAGAATCAAAAAAGCAGTTTGGATGAGCCTATAACTATAGATGAAGTTGCTAACGCCATAAAAGACCTAAAACTTAACAAAAGACCAGGCCCAGACGGCTACTCGGCTTTATACTATAAAACATTCTCAGAAATACTCTCTCCCATTCTCACTGAAACTTTTAACAAACTTCTAGATGGACATTCTTTTCGGCAAGAAACACTAATGGCAATTGTTTGTATGATCCCAAAACCCCTTTCTGATGATACTTCCTGTGTGAATTATCGGCCTATCTCTCTGTTAAACCTCGATATTAAATTATTAGCAAAAATAATAGCAAAACGCCTCAATAGCATTATAGGAAAATTAATACATAGAGATCAAGTAGGCTTCATGCCAAATAGACAGGCAGGCGATAATATACGCAGGGCAGTGTTATTGGCACATATTGCTAAAAAACGGAAAATCCCTTTATGTTTTCTATCTCTCGATATTAAGAGGGCATTTGACACAGTATCCTGGCAATAAATGCAATATTCATTACAAAAATGGGGTTTTGGACCCCACTTTTTAACATGGATCAAAGCATTATATAATAAACCCAAAGCCTATATAAAATATGCTGGATACAAATCTGAAGCCTTTAATATCGAAAGAGGTACCCGACAGGGTTGCCCATTATCTCCCTTATTATTTGCCCTTATACTCGAACCCATGGCCCAATACATCAGAACAAACCAAACTATAACTGGCATTGAAGTAGGAGGTATTACACACAAATTATGTATATTTGCAGACGATATATTACTTTTTCTATCATCACCACAGGTCTCTGGTCCTAACTTAATACCAGCTCTTGATGGATTTGCAGCCCTATCCGGCCTTATGATTAATCCTAAGAAATGCCTAGTGCTTAATATTTCACTCACAAACATGGAATTGATCCCGGCTAGGGCTGCACTCCCATTCACATGGGCAGAAAAATCAATCCCATATCTTGGAATTCATTTAACAGCATCTCATTCTGACTTATTCTCAACCAATTATCCTCCTGTATTAAGACAGATCACAAATCTAATAAAACAATGGTCGCAACTTCCTTTATCCTGGATAGGGAAGATTAATGCAATCAAAATGACTATTCTACCCAAATTGCTTTATCTATTCAGAGTCCTCCCTATTCCAATTCCTTCCTATTTTTTGAGAATAGTACAAAAAAGAGCAACTTCGTTTATATGGGGATCTTCTAAACCACGTATACCTATACACACACTACATCTTCCCAAAAATAAAGGAGGCCTGGGATACCCTAATTTTACTAACTACTACAGAGCAGCACATTTGGCCAGTCTGTCCAAATACCATGCAAAACAGGAAATCCCATTATGGGTATTTATAGAGGCTTCAGAAAATGACCCTCTATTAATATCAAATTTATTATGGCTTGATCCTAAAGACCGCTTTAAAATTCATAATCCCATAACTAAACACTTCTTATCTCTCTGGGATAAACTAAAAACCAAATATCAGTTACAATCTCCACACAATCCTCTCCTTTCTTTTATCAGAAATCCGGCCTTTTATCCGGCATGGATCTACCCAAATTCTTTTAAAGCTTGGACAACATCAGGCATTCAGACACTAAATGACTTCATAGCATCTAAATCATTCCTTTCATTCCCATCGCTTAGAGAAAAATATGATCTACCAAATTCTGAGATATTTAGATATCTCCAAATCAAAAATTTCTATACACCATTCCTAAAGGGGGATACACCATTATCCCAATTATCCATTTTTGAATCAATCTGTACAAAAGATCCATTTGCTAAAGGTACAATTTCATCACTTTATAATCAATTATATGGAGTAGCAAATCTTAATAGACCCTCTTACGTTCAGAGGTGGGAGGAGGACCTGGGACGAACTTTAGAAGACACGGACTGGTCTAATATATGGCTCACATCTAAGTCATCTTCACCCAACATCTTGGCACTGGAGACAAATTATAAAGTCCTAACTCGCTGGTACCTTGTACCCGCTAGAGTGGCAAAATATTCACCTAATACCTCAGCTCTTTGTTTTCGAGGATGCCCAGAAATAGGCACATATTTACACATATGGTGGACGTGCCCAGTAATCCAAACCTTCTGGAAGGAAGTCTTCGTGATTGCATCTAAAATATTTAAAAAAATAATACAACCAGATCCATATTTAACTTTACTTAATCTAAAACCGGAATGGTTAACACTCTCTCAATTCAAACTCATGATCCAACTAATAACGGCTGCAAAACAAACAGTGGCCAAGGCATGGAAATCTCCTACGTTGGTACTAGCAGAAACAATTCACAGAATGAATAATACAATGTCCCATGCTAAGATGGTAGCCATCGATCAAAATCAAATTCCAAAATTTGAAAAACTTTGGCATCCTTGGATAAAACAACAGTTCCTGTCAAATTTCAATGACTCTGTCCTGTTGCCATGGTAACAGATTAAATGACTTACAGAGACACCCATTCTAAGGCTTCAAAGAGAACTAAAAAGAATAATAAACTGACGAGCGGGACAACCTTGTGGACCATACCTCTACATTTCAACCCTTTTTCTTCTTTCTCTTTCCTTTTCTCCACCTTACGATTAAAGCTCATTATCAGAATTTATTTGACCTATATACACTCTACTTGTAAACAATATGTATAGTAGGTATAAATCATTTAAATACCTACAAAAGTAACTAAGGAAATGATATATATCTTTAATTTAGGTTTACGTGAACCCAATGTTTAATATTTGAAATTTCATGATATTTACCTATATAAACCCTACTGTAAAACAATGAGCTTACTTTATAGATCCTTGTAAACTTACTTTATGTATCTTTATAACATTGTATACTCAATAAACTTCTTTTGACAAGGAGATTTTGAACGAAGCACGAGGTTTGCAAAAGAGTAACTTGATGAATATAAAATGTTTATTATTTCATATACATTGTTTGATTCATGTAAAGAAGTGTACAAACACGATCTCAATGTCTGGTTAAAAAAAATTTTTTTTTTTTTTCAATGTTTTTATTAAAGATTTTGCATAGTACAAACAATAAGACATTGGGCAGAATATCATTACAGACTTGGAGAAAAAAGAAACAAAAACAGTTAGGATGCGTTGTAAATCTTGGGAGTACAGATAAAATACAGAAGAGGTACAATCAAGTCGTAACTTATATAGCTCGATCTTAACGGATAACTTTAAGAGGTCTTTCAGCTGAGATGGTGCGTTATATTCTGGGGAAGGACTCTATACTGATGTACACTGCTCATTGCTCAATGAGATCGGGTATCTAGCCACTGCACCCAAACACCCCTGTCGGGATCTAACTATGTTTGGGTGGAGGCTTTCACTGTCTGACTGTTAGATGCTATTATACCGATCTCACGGTTGTGTGGTGCATTCTACAGAGTGGTTCAGCTATTTTGGCCCTGGACAGGCACTACATCTGAGCGTGGTGTAGCAATTGTACACAAAAATTCTGTCAGTGAGGCCCTTATTTGGGTATAGGGGGGGGGATAGATGATGAGGAAAGGGGTTATGTAGGGAGGGGGGAGGGGGGTGTATCTGTAGAGAGGTAGTCGGCTCATGCATTAGGTAGCCGGTTCTACCTCTTAGGTCAGGTTATAGGGATGCAGATATGAGGCTATGGTAGTCTGTTGATTCCTTAAAATGTAGCCAACATGCCCATGTGGTGTGATACTTGGAGGGGGTATCTCTTGCCTGGTGTATGAGATCCTCCATCTCAGTTATCTTACCCACTCTACGTATCCATTCGGGCCTGGGGGGAGAAGTAGTCCTCCAGTGGTTGGGTATGCAAAGTTTTGCCGAGTTAATCATATGTAGGGTTAGGGACTTTTTGTATGCTCTTTGGGGAATGGAGGTGTGATGGAGTAAGTATTGAGCTGGGGTAAAGTCTGGGGTGTAGGTAGTGATTTGTGAAATGAGATGGTGTATCTCTTTCCAATAAGGTTGGATGAGGGGGCATTCCCACCATATGTGTACCAGTGATCCGTGGGCCTTATGGTTGAAAAAAGTTAACATGATAGCAATAAATATCACAAGGTTACAATTCCATAATTCATCAACACAGATATATATGTGCACATAATTTGTATTAAAAAATGCCTACCTGGCCCATGGCCTCATGGATCCCTATCATAATAGGTAAAAAGCACAAAACACATAAAATCTCATAAATAATATCTGGAACACGGCATATGTAAGCTCTACGCGTTTCATGGCTTGTAGCCAATCTTTGGGAGCAAGTGCATGATATATCTGAAATTAGAAAGTTTATATATGTATGTATGTGTCTAGATAGTCTGACCTATATCGACACATAGGAGATAAGGAAGGAAGTAGAAACTTACATCAAACTTACATCAAACTGTGCAGATGGAGGCATAGTGCCCACAACCGAGAGCCATCCAAGGGCATCATAGCCGAGAGCTGTGGCAGCAAGCTTAGCGGCGGCAGCCAAACCAGACCACACCCACGGAGGATCTGGGTCAGCAGGGCTCTGATGGTGTGAAGTGGAGGTGGATGAATGAATGAATGATTTGTATAGCGCTGCAGTTGCGAACTGAATCGCCTCAAGGCGCTGGAGGATGAGCCAACCAGGTGTGTAGCCTGTGTAAGAATATGTGTAGGCAAGAACCATGATTGGAGTGGCAGTGATGAATTGATTTTAGTATCCAATTTAGGGATGGAAGCACGAGGGAGCACTCTACTCATTCATATTGTTCATACCATATTTTGCCTCTAGTTGGCCGATGTTAGTCTCCCCTAGTTTAAATTCGTTACCATCATTATTAGCCAATGGCCGCCTCTGTCAGAACACAATAGCACAGAAGGGAAGATTGCTATACTAATATTGAATGGTTAGTACAGTGGCTCCTCCGGACCTGTCATTTTTGTTTCGTCCTGCTGGGTTGAATGAAAAAAGACTACTAGTATGTACTAAGCTTTAGTCAATTAGCACTCTACTGCTGTACAGTGTAGTCAGTCTAATACTATTTACATACTTAGGGGGGATAGCGCAAGGGTGCTGTACCTTCATTGTCTAGTCACCTGGCTGAGTGGGATCTTGACCAGGTTGTATTGTTTAACTGTAGTAAATAAAAGCATGATCACTGACCTGACTCTGCTGTCTAGTGGGAATGTCTGGACCATAAATAGGGACCATTCATGCTATGCATGAATCCATCCATTGCAATAGGGGGGTGGCGTGGAGAGACGGGGTGGAGCCCGGGCGCCCCTAATTGAAGGGTCACCACTGCAGCCCAGTCTCTTTCTGACCACACGGTGAACACTGACAACAGGCAGCTCTCCAACTCCACAGCCCAATCTGTAGTCACCTCTCACTTCCCATGTGAGACTGCCTCAAGCCGAGCTTCTCTTTCCTTTTTCCTCCTTCTGCAGATTTCTGTGCTCCTGGGATTTGTATTCCGATCCAGTCCTCAGCTTGATAGAGAATTGTCTCCTGGGGACTAGATTGTACATCCTTCATAGTTCCAGGAGTCTCCCTGTAGTCAGTTTTTTCTCCCAGGCTGCACAGCAGCCAATCACTGTGTCCTCTGTTGTCGTAGGAGGTGGGCAGAGTCTCTTCTAGCAGCAGCGGCTGAATCACAGCCCCAGCAAAATGCCCTGCATCTGGCTTTTACCCTCTGTCCTCCTCTGGCCCACTGTGGCTCCAGAATTAGAATGGCAGCCTGGTCTGTGCAGCAGCGGGTAGGAGCACCATGGACCTGGGTCTACATACAGTTGAGAAAAATTAGGTCACCAACTTGTATGGTAGGGCTGTGTACATATTTGAATGAGCTGAACAAAATTAATTTCTTTGGCAGGTAGAACAGCTCCCAAATATGTACGACTACAGATAGTTGTTCTGAACTTGGTTAGCCCATTGGACCTTATTGCAGGAGAGGAAGCTAGACTCTGCCTGTAGTCTTCTTGATGTGTATCTCTTGGTAAAATTACTGTTATAGAAATGACATATGTACAGATTAAAATGAATTTTTGGTGTACGTGCCAATTATACCACATATTGAAATTAGCTGCATTTAAATAACCCTTTTATCTAACAAATAAGCATTGTCCTTGATTACAAGTCAATTAAAAAAGTAATCATCTCTTCATGTGGCGTCTGACAATATTAAAGAAAAGACACAAAAGGTAATTAGATTTTCATAAAGTAAATCTGCTGATATAAACTCATTACTGCAGGTTGATTTTTTTAAATGTATCTCATCTGATAAAGACTTGACCTTAATTAGTATTACTCAAGATTTCTTAATATGCATGATAACAACAAATTTCTCTAAAAATAAAAAGGTCAACCTTAGTACTTTTAGTTGTGTACCAAAACAATGGGTCAGTTTTTGTTTAACTTGTTCAATATATATATATATATATATATATATATATATATATATATATATATATATAGTGTACACCAACAGAAGTGTAATAACAACTATGGGTGCACTGTATATATTGTGTTCACCACCAGGAAAGTAGTAGCAACTGCACTAGGGGTGCACGGTACTGTTTAAACCAACAGAAGTGTAATAACAACTATGGGTGTACTGTATTGACCACCAGAAAAGTATAAGCAACTGCACTATGGGTGCACAGCACTGTATACTGTGTACACCGCCTGAAGTATATTAGAAACAGTACACCAGGAACGGCCTGCAATCAGATATAGCTAAACTGGATACAGTGGCTATATATACAGTCAGGTCCATAAATATTTGGACATCGACACAATTCTAACCTTTTTGGCTCTATACACCCCCACAATGGATTTAAGATGAAACTGACAAGATGTGCTTTAACTGCAGACTTTCAGCTTTAATTTGAGGGTATTTAGATCCAAATCAGGTGAACGGTGTAGGAATTACAACTGTTTGTATATGCGCCTCCCACTTTTTAAGGGACCAAAAGTAATGGGACAATTGGCTGCTCAGCTGTTCCATGGCCAGGTGTGTGTTATTCCCTCATTATCCCATTTACAAGGAGCAGATAAAAGGTCCAGAGTTAATTTCAAGTGTGCTATTTGCATTTGGAATCTGTTGCTGTCAACTCTCAATATGAGATCCAAAGAGCTGTCACTATCAGTAAAGCAAGCCATCATTAGGCTGAAAAAACAAAACAAACCCATCAGAGAGATAGCAAAAACATTAGGTGTGGCCAAATCAAGTGTTTGGAACATCCTTAAAAAGAAAGAACGCACCGGTGAGCTCAGCAACACCAAAAGACCCGGAAGACCACGGAAAACAACTGTGGTGTATGACCGAAGAATTCTTTCCCTGGTGAAGAAAACATCCTTCACAACAGTTGGCCAGATCAAGAACACTCTCCAGGAGGTAGGTGTATGTGTTTCAAAGTCAACAATCAAGAGAAGACTTCACCAGAGTGAATACAGAGGGCTCACCACAAGATGTAAACTATTGGTGAGCCTCAAAAACAGGAAGGCCAGATTAGAGTTTGCCAAACAACATCTAAAAAAGCCTTCACAGTTCTGGAACAACATCCTATGGACAGATGAGACCAAGATCAACTTGTACCAGAGTGATGGGAAGTGAAGAGTATGGAGAAAGAAAGGAACTGCTCATGATCCAAAGCATACCACCTCATCAGTGAAGCATGGTGGTGGTAGTGTCATGGCGTGGGCATGTATGGCTGCCAATGGAACTGGTTCTCTTGTATTTATTGATGATGTGACTCCTGACAAAAGCAGCAGGATAAATTCTGAAGTGATTTGGATGTAAATACCCTCAAATTAAAGCTGAAAGTCTGCAGTTAAAGCACATCTTGTTTGTTTCATTTCATATCCATTGTGGTGGTGTATGGAGCCCAAAATATTAGAATTGTGTTGATGTCCCAATATTTATGGACCTGACTGTATATAGAACCGGAGAGGTGTAATAAGGCCTGCTGTACACCTACTCAGCACCAAATCAATCCCACAGCTTCCCCAGCAGAACAACACTGTGAATAAATAGTACTTTAAAATATGCAAAATATTAAAAAGATACTAAAAGAGTACTAAGCAGCTGTTTGAAAAAAAATAAAACAAAATAAAAGATGGTAGTATCTCAATGAAACATTAAGTCCTTGGATCATTCAAATATAAAACAGCGCTGAAGATTATAAAATGACGATAAATTCATAATCATGTGGCAAACACCACAGGTAATAGTCTCTATCCAGTAGATGGTAGTGTTGACAGTTCAAAGCGTAAGGCATCAAATTATTAGAAGAAAGAAAAGACCTGGTTATTAGACCTGCGGACAAAGGCGGTGGAATCGTATTACTCACGAAAGAATTTTACCATAATCAGTTAAATGAGATGTTAATGGATGGTGATACCTATAAGAGATTGGATAGAGATCCCACCATACAGTATGAAAATGAATTGAAGATTTTGGTTGAATCCGGATATTCATCAGGGGTTTTTTCAACAAAAGAGAGCAAATACCTAGTCCCGAGTTACAGCAGAATTCCAGTTATATATACCCTTACAAAGATCCATAAGGATTCACAGGGAGACCGATTGTTAACGGGATAGATTCGGTTACATCACGGATGGGACAATATCTGGATCTTTTTTTACAAAAGAGTTTTGTGCAGACTAAGGCATACTTACGAGACACAAAAAAATTACTACAGCTCCTCCAAGAAATCGATGTATCTGGAAAAGAAGAGGTTTATCTAGTAACAGCAGATGTATCTTCCCTCTACACTATAATCCAACACGACAATGCCCTACTAGCCCTGTAATGGGCCCTAAGCCAAAGGGATGATATATCACATAACCAGAAAGTGTTTATACGGAATGCCTTGGATTTTTGTCTAGGCCATAATTACTTCTGGTATAATGGTAACTTCTACTCCCAGAAACGTGGTGTTGCAATGGGCGCAAAGTTTGCCCCAAGTATAGCAAACCTGTTCATGGGAGAATGGGAAGATAAAACAATTTTTTCCGTAAAGAGAGATCAACTGATATTATATAGAAGATTCATTGATGACCTCTTCTTCATCTGGTCTAGAACGTTAACATCATTGCACAATTTCCTGGCAGAATTAAACCGTAATACCAACAATATAAAATTAACCAGAGAATTTAGTGATAAGAACATCCACTTTCTTAATCTTAATATTTATAGACAGGGAAACAAGCTGAGTACCTCGGTCTATTTTAAGCTAACACACTCTAACAGCTATTTACCGATGCAAAGTGGACACCACCCAATGTGGTTAAGAAACATCCCAAACGGACAACTAACAAGTGTGAGGAGAAACTGCACCAAAATAGAAGATTTCGATGCACAAGCTCTTGTCATTAAGAAGAAATTTGTGGAAAAAGGCTATTGAGAAGAGAAACTGGAACAGATCATCAGTAATGTTGCCTTAGTACCGAGAGAAGATCTATTGAAAGATGTAATACATACTCCAAACACCAACAACCAGGAATGGAGCTTTATATCGGGGTTTCCCAATACAAGGAAGTGGAAGAAATCTTTGGTACTCATTGGCATATCTATCTGATGGATAAGGTGTTGAAACCCTTATTGCCACCTTAACCGTGATTCATCTATAGAAAAGCACGTGGCCATGCGGACAAAATTGTGAAAAAGGTGATAGACCCCCCCATGCAGACCGCCCTCATTTTGGGATAAAAACGGGTTTTATGCATATAGAAAATGCAGCGCATGCAAGGATGTTAGAACACCGTTAAGAACTCTTGACAAGTTTGTGTCCACCTCCAATACCAAAGAATTCAAAATTAAGGAGTTTATTACTTGCAATACGGCATATGTGGTATATGCACTCCAATGTCCTTGTGGATTAATCTATATAGGCCCCACAAAAAGACTGCTAAGAATACGAATTGCAGAACATATAGCCAATATTAAAATAGGTGCACCGTGCATATATCAAATATTAAATACAAATTAACAATATGAATTCCCAAGTATACCGTGCATGTGTCAATTAAATATTCTGTTGCAATATTGTGCAATCATAGGTGATACATAGACATAACTTAAATGCTTACATAGTAATATTGCTAGGGAGGGAAGAAAGGGGGGGGAGGGGGGGGGGAGGAAAGGGGGGGGGGGGGAAAGGGAGAAGGGAGTGAGATAGGGAGGTGGGGAGGGGTGTAGGAAATCTGTTCCTAAGGAAAATTACAATAACAAAATAAAGTGCAAATGTGCTGGTGCAATCCAAAAGGCAACAGTGACAAGATAAAAGTGCAAACGTGCTTCAAAATTCTTTAGTAAGTCTCTTGTGTCATATTCTTGTGCTGTGGTGATAATCCTTCACTTATAATATCTCTTTGCTCTAAAAGTGCAGCCACTCACCAGATCACTTCACCCCTGCGGGGGTAGTAGGCAGTTACAGTTTTATCGCCACTGTACAGCGATCGCTGGCGGGCTCAGGATCGTGGTATATCATATATAAAAAGAGAGGGAGTGCCCATAGCGTAAAATTGCTTTAAAAAAGTTTTATTACACAAAATGAAAGGGTACTCACACTTTTACGGTAAAAATCAAGCGAAATGGTAAAAACGTCAAAACCGTCATTAATATCCTTCAGCGCTGGTACAGGAGGTGATGTTTGGGAAGCACAGATTAGGCCACGCCCTACGCGTTTCGTCGTTAGGACGTCTACGGGAGCGTGGGACGTCTACGCTCCCGTAGACGTCCTAACGACGAAACGCGTAGGGCGTGGCCTAATCTGTGCTTCCCAAACATCACCTCCTGTACCAGCGCTGAAGGATATTAATGACGGTTTTGACGTTTTTACCATTTCGCTTGATTTTTACCGTAAAAGTGTGAGTACCCTTTCATTTTGTGTAATAAAACTTTTTTAAAGCAATTTTACGCTATGGGCACTCCCTCTCTTTTTATATATGATATACCACGATCCTGAGCCCGCCAGCGATCGCTGTACAGTGGCGATAAAACTGTAACTGCCTACTACCCCCGCAGGGGTGAAGTGATCTGGTGAGTGGCTGCACTTTTAGAGCAAAGAGATATTATAAGTGAAGGATTATCACCACAGCACAAGAATATGACACAAGAGACTTACTAAAGAATTTTGAAGCACGTTTGCACTTTTATCTTGTCACTGTTGCCTTTTGGATTGCACCAGCACATTTGCACTTTATTTTGTTATTGTAATTTTCCTTAGGAACAGATTTCCTACACCCCTCCCCACCTCCCTATCTCACTCCCTTCTCCCTTTCCCCCCCCCTTTCCTCCCTCCCCCCCCCTTTCTTCCCTCCCTAGCAATATTACTATGTAAGCATTTAAGTTATGTCTATGTATCACCTATGATTGCACAATATTGCAACAGAATATTTAATTGACACATGCACGGTATACTTGGGAATTCATATTGTTAATTTGTATTTAATATTTGATATATGCACGGTGCACCTAAGAATTTATTTTAATCTAGTAACCTATATGGAGGTAGGAAACTAAATAGGAACAGCGCCAAACCCTTCTATCATTTCTAATATATCTCAGCTGTCCCCATTTTAGGGTGACTGCCTGTTGGGAGGCAGCAGTTCCAAACTTTACCAATTAAGTCTTTATGTCCACTGCGCGGGTTCACCATCCCTTTAATATTAAAATAGGCTTCAAGGACCACAAAGTGTCATTACATTTCAAAATCCATCACAATCCCTCTGGATTGAAATTCTGGGGGATTGACCACCTAAAACCCTTTTGGAGAGGTGCTAATTTAGTAAGAGAACTCTCTAAACGTGAGACCCAATGGATATATCTGGTCGATACATTAGTGCCTAAAGGGTTAAATGTCGATTTAGACATTAATTGTTTTATTAGCAATTATTAAATATATCTGCATTATGCTATTTTTTAATATATATTTTTCAATATCTCCTATCCCTCCAGGCTCTCTCTTATATAATTATGAGATTTTCCTCCATCCTCGGTTCTATTTTTTAGATATAGATTATTCTAGATTTTTTATCTATTTTATCTCCTTATTGTTTTTTATGCTATCTCATTTATTCTCATTTTATATATCATAATATGGTATTAAGATTTTTTTATCCTACAATAGGTCCTCTTATGTGTGTCTGTAGTGACCACCAAGCACTACATATTAATATATATTTAGATATATTATTTATTCTATTCCAATATGAGGGCTGGTATTGTCCCTATTTTACCCACTTTGCTGATGATCACCTGTCATGCCATTTAGATACATTACAATAACTAATCGTTAGTAGGTTTATTATTTGCCATTAGGAATATATCACATGTATTCATATTTGTTTTTTGTGCATTTGTTCGGTATTGGTATCTCATGAGATGATGATCCATGTATATTTTATCATCCTAATTTGATGTGCGAACATATCTTCTATTATTACTTGGACCCATTTATATTCTGCTCTCATGTATTGTTCTGAGTGCATCTGTCCAATTACCATTATCATGGTATGTGATATATTGTTGCTATGATATGACTTATTCCCGTTTTCTTTGTAAATCATCTCGCCGGCCGCGCCCAGTAGTGCAACAGAGACTAGTACCAGTCATCTGTTGCCATGCGCACGTGATTGGCTGTAATGGGCGGAGATATTTAAGTCAGTGTAGTTGCCGTGCTGTCATGCCCTCTGTCGAAGTTGGATGTGACGAAACCGGTCAAGGCGCGACCAGCACGGTATCGCGGAAGTGACGTTGTGCGCTCCACCACCCTCTGTCCTCTACCCGGAAGTGATTGCGGTGTCTGCAAGAAATAGCTGACGGCGGAATACGGTGATAGCGCCCTCTTAGGTCACCTTTTTATGCTTGTTGAATCTGTTTTTATGTATGCAGTTATTATTAAGGGGTCTACTATTAAGGGGGATTTAATCATAATAAACAGGATTACGCTATGTGCATTTATCCTTGTGTTTTATGACATTATTGGAGCCCCTGCATCAGTGGATCTTTTGGATAGTGAGGATGCAGTGCAGAGTAATTGATGTAGACCTAACTCAAGGCTTACTTATTAGAGGCTTCTGGTGAGTTTGACCCCCTGGAGGAGTGTGCTTCATGAGGTGGATTACGGATTTGATTCTCTGGTGGAAGGTGCACGCTAAGATATCAGTGATTTAACACCTATTACGCTTTGAACTGTCAACACTACCATCTACTGCATAGAGACTATTACCTGTGGTGTTTGCCACATGTTTATGAATTTATCGTCATTTTTTAATCTTCAGCGCTGTTTTAGTATTTAGTATTTAGTATTTTGGATATATATATATATATATATATATATATATATATATATATATGAGAGTCGTATATATATATATTAAATACACTGCAGCTAACTGAATAACCTGCCTGCCAGAAGTATATTAGAAACAATATACCAGGAACGGCCTGCAGTGAGATATAGCTAAACTGTATGCAGTGGATATATCTATATACGAGACTATCTGTATATATATTAAATACACTGCAGCTAACTGAATCACCTGCCTGCCAGAAGCATGCCTGCAGTGAGATATAGCTAAACTGTATGCAGTGGATATATATATATAGATATCTATATATATATATATATATAGATATCTATATATATATACACAAGACTATCTGTATATATATATAGATATATATCTATATATATATCTATATATATATATATATATTAAATACACTGCAGCTAACTGAATAATCTGCCTGCCTGCCTGTTCAATCTAAATGACACTCTCTCTCCATCCACGCCAACAACACACTACACGAGGCCAACGTGCAGGCGGTCTTATATAGTGTGGGGCATGGACTTAGTCCCCCTGAGCCATGATTGGCAAAAGGCACCCTGCCTTTGGCCAATTATGGCTCTCTTAGCTGAGGGCGCTGTGATTGGCCAAAGCATGCAGGTCATGGTGCATGCTCTGGTCAATCATCATACAGTAATGCACTCCCACAGTGCATTATGGGCTGTTACGTGCCGCTCGAATTTGGCCCGAACGGCCCATAATGTTCGGTTTTCGACGAACGGGCGAACAGCCAATGTTCGAGTCGAACTCATGTTCGACCTGAACAGAAAGCTCATCCCTACTGGTGACCCCACAATAGGGATAAAACTTTTTCGCAGAAGGGAGTTTAACAAGACTCGTGGCCACTCATTAAAATTAGAAGAAAAGAGGTTTAACCTTAAACTACGTAGAGGGTTCTTTACTGTAAGAGCGGCAAGGATGTGGAATTTCCTTCCACAGGCGGTGGTCTCTGCGGGGGCATCGATAGTTTCAAAAAACTATTAGATAAGCACCTGAACAACCACAACATACAGGGATATACAATGTAATACTGACATATAATCACAAACATAGGTTGGACTTGATGGACTTGTGTCTTTTTTCAACCTCACCTACTATGTAACTATGTATCAGTGTGTTTTAGATAGAATAAAAAAAAAGCAAAATGCACACTATTGTTTGTTTTTGGGCTGTACTATGGGTACATACAACAAATAACATACACATATGTGGTATCACTGTGATTGTCAGGAGAAGGAGGATTTATTTTGGATTGTTTTTTGGTGGTAGGTTATGGTAGTAGCAAGAAAAATACAGCTAAATATATAAAAACAAGATTTTCTTTACTATTTTGAGCCAGTTTTCCTTTGATAATAAAAAAAAAAAAAATCAGGAGATATCCATTACTATTTCCCACCAAATGAAAGCCCAATTTGTCCTGAAAAAAATAAGGTATAATCCACCTGGATACACAAAGTAGTTGTGATGATATGTACAGTTTTACTAACACATGTAAAAGTTGCAAAATTGTGCTTAGGCATTAAGATTTCTTTTACCTTTAGGCACGAAGGGGTTTAAAGCCAAACCCGAGATTAGCTCAGGGCTCCTATTTTGGAGACAGGGCTCCAGTCAAGGGTCAGGTGTGTTCAGCCAGGATCAAGAGGTTAGAATTTGTACCTGTGCAGCATGTAGTTGTGAGTGAGCGAACCAAGGAAACATGCAGAATCAGGGTTCTGTGAGTCAGGGCGTCTCAAGGCAGAAGCAAATATGGCCAAGTTTGCATTTTGTGTTTGCTGGAAAATGTAAGTAGACCAAAGAGAGCAGCTGGCCAGGGAGCCAGGTGGCTTGGCTTTTTTAGTTGTTGTTTGCTTTCTGAAGTTGAAACCACTGCAAAGGCAACAATTTTGTATGGAACTTTAACTTTGTTTTCAATAAAAGAGGACTGCCATATCCTTAAAGAATATGTTACCCCAACATTTCATATTCCTGATATCTGTCTATTGTACCTTGTACTTGTGTTGAGAAATATCCTGTTCTCTTTGTATTGCTTCCTTTATGTGAAATATCTGGTGATCCTGCCAGTCCCTCTGCTTTCCTATTTCAGACTGACCAAGCTAGGCATAGAAGCATGTCCTTCCCAGTGTGGTCAGTTTTCTGGCTGTGCTGGGAGAACAGTCTGCCTGTCCTCCTTTGGCCAAGACTCCCCCCCCCCCCCGTGTAGCCATTCACTGGGAAGATCAGTGTATTGCTGCTTCTCCACCCCAAACTCTCTGAATTCCTTATGCATCTGAGAACAGAGGGTATATGATTACTTATAAAAAAAAATTAAAAAAGGCATTCATAATGTTTATATATATATAAATTTATATATATATATATATATGTAAATATATATATTTTTTTTTTACAAACTTTTTTATTGGAAAACATTTTACATAATAGCATGAGAGGTAACAGTTGTAATACATAAATATATTAACAGATATACATAAAATGTTGTAGCATTGCAAAATATATATATATTAATTTACCACTTGTTTACTGGGCACATATACCCCCTTCCCACCCAGGCCAATTTTTAGCTTTCAGTGCGGTTGCATTTTGAATGACAATTGCACAGTCATGCATCACTGTACCCAAATTATATTTTTATCATTCTTTTCACACAAATAGATCTTTCTTTTGGTGGTATTTAATCACCACTGGGTTGTTTATTTTTTGCTAAACAAACAAAAAAAGACTGAAAATTTTGAAAAAACAAACTTTTTTTTTTTTTTTTGCAAACAGGTAATTTTTCTCCTTCACTGATGGGCACTGTTGGGCACTGATGAGGTGGCAATGATGGGCACTGATCAGGTGGCACCGATAGGCACTGATAGGTGGCACTGATGGGCCCTGATAGGTGGCACGGAGAGGTGGAACTGATAGACGGCACTGATAGGTGGCACTGATGGGCACTGATAGGCATCACTGGTGGGCTCTGATCAGGAGGCACTGATGTGCACTGATAGGTGGCACTGATGTGCACTGATAGGTGGCACTGATGTGCACTGATAGGTGGCACTGGTGGGCACTGATTAGCAGTACTGATGGACACTGATTGATGGCACTGGTGGGGACTGATTAGCAGTACTGATGGGCACTGATAGATGGCACTGGTGGGCACTGATTAGCAGTACTGATGGGCACTGATAGATGGCACTGGTGGGCACTGATTAGCAGTACTGATGGGCACTGATAGATGGCACTGGTGGGCACTGATTAGCAGTACTGATGGGCACTGATAGATGGCACTGGTGAGCACTGATTTGCAGGAATGGAGGCCACTGATTAGCAGTACTAGTTGGCACTCAGGGGACTGATGTCCCTCTAACAGAAACCAGTTACCGGCTTTATTTTTTCTTCACGCTGACAGAGTGAAGAAAATAAAAAGCGGGTTACCGGCTTCTGTTTACTTCCGTGATCAGCTGTCATTGGCCCTTTACCCTACTCTGTGATCAGCCGAGTCCAAAGAACTCGGCAATCACAGAGCACGCCGCGGGCGGCGCGAGAACAGGAGGCCGTACATGGACGCCCTCCTGGCATTTGAGGTCCATACTGTAGCCGTTTTTTGGCTATAGCTAGTGTGGACGTTAAGTGGTTAAGTAAGATATCAAAGATATATGTTCACTTGTTACTTCTCAGTTCAAGAATCAAAAAATTAACTACTGTATATACTCGAGTATGTATAAGCCGACCCGAATATAAGCCGAGACACCTAATTTTACCACAAAAAAATGGGAAAACTTATTGACCCGAGTATAAGACGAGGGTGAGAAATGCACAGCTACTGTAAGTGGAAAAGAGGGTCAACAATGCCCATTTGCAGCCTCACTGTGCCCATTTGCAGCCATAGGTCCCCCGAACTTCAAACTCGGTATTTAAGGGTTCCTAGATGCCCTCTAGCTGCAGCCAAAATTTGGGGTCTCTGGACCTAAAGGGTCCCGAAATGACATTGCTGCAGATGGACACAGTTGACTGAATTTGGGGCCCCGTATCTTGGGGACACTTGGTGCTAGGAACCCCAAATTTGGCGTGCAAACCCAGTGGAACTAGCACTACAACATATCCATTCTATTTTAAACTGAATGTTTTTTTTTACAGGGTGAGGGTTCACATACACTTTACACTGAAGTTTAGACTAGCAAGTTCAACCACTTCAGCTCCGGAAGGATTTACCCCCTTTCATGACCAGGACGTTATTTGCAATACGGCACTGAGTTACTTTAACTGATAATTGTGCGGTCGTGTGACACTGTACCCAAATAAAATGTGTCCTTTTTTTCCCCACAAAGAGAGCTTTCTTTTGGTGGTATGTGATCACCTCTGCGGTTTTTATTTCTTGCGCTATAAACAAAAGAATAGTGACAAGTTTGAAAAAAACACATTATTTTTTACTTTTTGCTGTAATAAATATCCCAATTTAAAAAAACAAAAAACTATTTTTTTCCTCAGTTTAGGCCGATATGTATTTCTCTACATATTTTTGGTTAAAAAAAAATCGCAATAAGCGAATATTGATTGGTTTGCGCAAAAGTTATAGCATCTACAAAATAGGGGATAGATTTATGGCATTTTATTATTTTTTATTTTTTTTACTAGTAATGGCGGTGATCTGCAGTTTTTGTCGTGACTGTGACATTGCGACGGACACTTTTGACACTATTTTGGGGCCATTCACATTTATACAGCAATCAGTGCTATAAAAATGCACTGATTGCTGTATAAATGTCACTGGCAGGGAAGGGGTTAACACTAGGGGGCAATCAAGGGGTTAAATGTGTTACCTAGGGGAGTGTTTCTAACTGTAGGGGAAGGGAACTCACAAGTGGAGGAGACCGATCGGTGTGCCTCTGTACTTGGAACACACGATCGGTCTCCTCTCCACTGACAGGACGTGGATCTGTAAGTTTACACACACAGATCCACGTCCCGGCTCCGTTACCACCAATTGCAGGTGCCCGGCAGACATCGCGGCTGCCAGGCACACGCATCGGTTCTCGAGTGACGCGGTGGGGGGGCGCGCGCCCCCCAGACGGCCGGGAAGCCCAGGACGTCATATGACGCCCGCCCAAGATGGGAGATCCCTTCTGCGGATGTCATTTGACTATGGGTGGGATGTGAAGTGGTTAAACGGAATCTTTGGTAAATGTAGGACACTGGGGCGGTTTTCAGGCGGTTTAGCGCTGGAAATAGCCTCTGCTAAGCGCCTCTCATTCATTCCAGTGTGCCTTTTCACACTGGGGGTGGTGCGTTTGCGGGAAGGGAAAAAAAGTCCTGCAAGCAGCATCTTTGTTTTTTTTTTGGGGGGTTAAAAGGGCCCTGCTAGCGGCCGACAAAACGGTAAAGTTCCGCTAAAACCGAGAACGCGGCTGCGCCCCCAGTGTGAAAGGGGTCTTACAGTTCAAAAGTTGAAAGCATCAAGTCAGCTTTCAGGTTTTTTTGCTAAAGTTTAATTGAACAAGCTGAAGTTAGAAGCTGATTGGCTACCATTCACAGCTGCACCAGATTTTGCACTCTCCAGTTTTAGTAAATCAACCCCACAGTGATGCATTCATCAATGCAATCCCTGTTTAGTCCACTATGCTGCAACTCATACCCAAGAGCAGTTTGTATGCCTTCTCTCACTAGACATGTGCTGAAAGGAAAAAAACCGTTTAGTTTCAGATAGATTCGTTATGTTACTAATTTTGTTTCTTTGATTCGGTTTGGAGTTTGTTTAGTTTAATTTAGTTTTGTTTATTAACCACTTCCGGACCGCCTACCGTCGTTATATATACCGTCGTCGTTATACCGTTGGCTGTTTGAAGAGGAGTATTGTTGCTATGACAGCAGCTAGCTGCCATAACCCCGGTATCCTCTTCTTCAGTGAGCGGTCTAGTTTAAGAAAAAAGTGGTCTCTGTGGCGGATTCACCGCAAGATCACTTTTATCATCGGTGGGAGAGGGCCTTCCCCCCCTCCCGCCTCGATCCGGTGCCCTCCGCCGCTTACCGGATCTGTCGGCAGCGGCGGAGGCAATCGGATCTTCACCCTTGCTAGGCATGGAGACGAGTGAGGGGAAGATGGCCCCCACCCGTCTCCATTTTCTCAAAACGTCACTTCCGCTCATAGCTCTTAAAGGTCCATTTTTTTTAAATTATGTTTTTAAATGACAATTTTTATTTATTTTAATTGCATTTTAGTGTAAATATGAGATCTGAGGTCTTTTTGACCCCCAGATCTCATATTTAAGAGGTCCTGTCATGCTTTTTTTCTATTACAAGAGATGTTTACATTCCTTGTAATAGGAATAAACGTGATACAATTTTTTTTTAATCTAAAAAACAGTGTAAAAATAAAAAATAAAAGGTAAAATAAATAAGAATTTTTTTTTTTTTTTTAAAACGTGCGAACGCATGTGAAAACGGTGTTCAAACCACACATGTGAGGTATTGCCGCGATCGGTAGAGCGAGAGCAATAATTCTAGCCCTAGACCTCCTCTGTAACTCAAAATGCGCAACCTGTAGAATTTTTTAAACGTCGCCTATGGAGATTTTTAAGGGTAAAAGTTTGACGCCATTCCACGAGCGGGCGCAATTTTGAAGCATGAGATTTTGGGTTTCAATCTACTCGGCGTAACATTATCTTTCATAATATAAAAAAAATTGGGCTAACTTTACCGCTGTCTTATTTTTTAATTAAAAAGAGTGTATTTTTTCCAAAAAAGTGTGCTTGTAAGACCGCTGTGCAAATACGGTGTGAAAGAAAGTATTGCAACGACCGCCATTTTATTCTCTAGGGTGTTAGGAAAAAAAATGTATAATGTTTGGGGGTTCTAAGTAATTTTCTAGCAAAAAAAAAACAGTTTTTAACTTGTAAACAACAAATCTCAGAAAGAGGCTTGGTCCTTAAGTGGTTAATTTTCCAACAAACTCCAAATCGGTAAATGATTGACCGATTCAAATTCTGTCCAAAGCCTAGCTGGTTGCCGGGAAGCCTACCACTATGTCCTGAACAACCGATGATACTCATCAGCTGTGATGAAAAATTCTGGAAAAAAAACAGCATGCCCCCAGTGTTGCCAACCCCCTGAAATGAAATTTACTGGCAGGATGCAAAAATTTACAAACCGCACACATTTTTTTTACTGGCAGCAATCCTGAAATTTACTGGCAGAGCCATCTTTTTTACTGGCACTGAAAAAAAAGTACTTAAAATGACTGTTAAACAGTGCAAATATCAATATTTAAACTATAAATATATCACTAGTGCTATTAGCAATGCATTCAAGTTAAACAAAAGTCAAAAAACAACTTTCTCCATTTACATGAAGGTAAGGTTACTGTAACCCAGACAACACAGAGTTCCACCTTACATCAGAATCTGCAAGATTCCCCCTTACAGTGAAACGTAACGCTTATGTAAAGGGGAACGCTGCAGATCATGATCTAAGGGGGAACTCCGTAAGGGTGGGGCTCTAGTGACCAGAGACCACCTTCCACAGTGTGAATACACTAAGGTAAGAGGGGGTGTTACTAATATAGGGGGGAACCTTTGTATCAGTGCCCCCTTACATTATTGTAATCAGCAACCAGACTGACCGATCAGCACTGTCACTGACCTCCGCTCAGGTACATTGGGTAGGGCTCAGTCGGATGGCTCCAGCTTGGTAGCTCTAGTTTTATCCTATAGTCTCCTCTCAACAGTCCACACGTCTGATTTCTCTTGTGACCCCCATCCCAGGCGGTGTACCCACTCTTGACTCCTCTCCAAACTCCCCTTCAGGGACTGCAAACATGATACAAGAGATGGAGAGAAGCTGTGGACATGGTACAGGAGGTGGAAGACAGAAGCTGCGGACATGGTACAGGAGGTGGAGGACAGAAGCTGCGGACATGGTACAGGAGGTGGAAGACAGAAGCTGCGGACATGGTACAGGAGGTGGAGGACAGAAGCTGCAGAAATGGAACAGGAGGTGAAGGACAGAAGCTGCGGACATGGTAAGGAGGTGAAGGACAGAAGCTGCGGACATGGTACAGGAGGTGGAGGACAGAAGCTGCAGACATGGTACAGGAGGTGGAGGACAGAAGCTGCGGCCATGGTACAGGAGGTAAAGGACAGAAGCTGCGGACATGGTACAGGAGGCGGAGGACAGAAGCTGCAGACATGGTACAGGAGGTGGAGGACAGAAGCTGCAGAGATGGTACAGGAGGTGGAGGACAGAAGCTGCAGAGATGGTACAGGAGGTGGAGGACAGAAGCTGCAGAGAAGGTACAGGAGGTGGAGGACAGAAGCTGCAGAGATGGTACAGGAGGTGGAGGACAGAAGCTGCAGAGATGGTACAGGAGGTGGACAGAAGCTGCAGAGATGGTACAGGAGGTGGAGGACAGAAGCTGCGGACATGGTACAAGAGGTGGAGGACAGAAGTTGCAGAGATGGTACAGGAGGTGGAGGACAGAACCTGCAGAGATGGTACAGGAGGTGGACAGAAGCTGCAGAGATGGTACAGGAGGTGGAGGACAGAACCTGTAGAGATGGTACAGGAGGTGGACAGAAGCTGCAGAGATGGTACAGGAGGTGGAGGACAGAAGCTGCGGACATGGTACAGGAAGTGGAGGACAGAAGTTGCGGACATGGTACAGGAGGTGGAGGACAGAAGCTGCGGACATGGTACAGGAGGTGGAGGACAGAAGCTGCAGACATGGTACAGGAGGTGGAGGACAGAAGCTGCGGACATGGTACAGGAGGTGGAGGACGCCCCTTAGCTGATCTCTACGTATCACAGATGGCACAGAACATTACAGGAAGTGAGGGGAATCCCCTATAAGGCAGGTGTCTCCAATGGGAGATTTGCCCTCACTTCCTATTCTGGTGACAACTGGGAATTTTTGGGTTTCCATAAAAAAGGAAGGTGATCCCCCCCAACACAGAATTAGAAGGGGGGCTGGAGTGATCACACACACAGGTGTGTACCATCCCCCCATATTACCTGTATATCATACACAGGTGTATACCACACCCCCCCCCCCCATATATCACACTCACCCCGGCCTCTCTGGATGGAAATCTCTCATTCGCTCTCTATGGAACTCTCTGTGTTGCACATTTGTCTAGAGGACGCGTCTCCTGGGTAACGGCCGGGAAGGGGGGGCGGTGCTAATTCACTGAAGGCAGTGCAGCCCCGTGTAGTGGGTGGAGCTTTAGTTCCCAGAAGCTGTTGCCGTCCCAGTGGTGGGCGGAGCTTTAACTCACAGAAGGCAAGACAGCAGTGTGGTGGGCGGAGCTTCAAGCAGCCACTGAATCCTACGTGTAGGCACCGGGGTGTGCTGTGGCTGTGCTCTGGTCCAGTAATAGTATCCAGTGTCAGTCCGTCCACTCCAGAGACCAGAGTCCCCTGCACCGCTGTCTCCTCTCCCCGACCCGCCACTCAGATCTCTGCTCTCCAGTCCACAAGGTTCCTCTCAGTCTGCCCGCTCGGCTCCTGCCTGTGTTGATATAGGCTGGCGGCGGTGTTGGTGGGAAAAAATTTGCTGATATCATTGGCTGCGCGGACCACGGCGGTGGTGGGCTGGGCAGAGGCTGTGCAGGAAACTCGCTCGGCGGCTCAAGATTGGATCTTCTCTGGGATTTCCAGAATTGCGCATGCACAGTTCTGACCCGAGCCAATCGCCGCCATTTATACTGGCACTTTTCCCTTACTACAGGCTTTCCCGGGCACCGGAAAAACGCCTTGTTTTTACGGGCTGCCCATAAATCTATGAGCGGTTGGCAACACGGCATGCCCCCCTAAACTATACCGGGCCCTTCTGGTCTGGTATAGATTTTAAGGGAAACCCACGCCAAAATGTTTTAAAAAAATGGCGTGGGGTCCCCCCCAAAATCCACACCAGACCCTTATCTGAACATGCAGCTTGGCAGGCCAGTAAAGGGGGGGGGGCGAGCAACATGCCATCATTACCCCCTTCATTGACCATCATACCTTCAGTACATGACCTTATTGGACACCACATTCTAAAACCATGTGTATTAGTATGGATTTAGCCATCCCTCCTATAACAGCTTCAACTCTCCTGGTAAGGCTTTCTACAAGATGCTGAAGTGTGTCTGTGGGAATTTATACCCATTTATCCAAAATAGCATTTGTTAGGTCAGGTATCGTGTTGGTGGAGAACACTTGGCTCATAATCTGTATTCTGAATCATCCCAAAGATGTTTAATAGAGTTGAGATCAGGGACCTGTGCAGGCCATCTGAGTTCCTCCACACCAAACTCATCAATCCCTGTCTTTATGGAGCTGGCTTTGGGACACAGTCAAGTTGAAACAGAAAAAGGCCTGCCCCAAACTGAAAACTGTTACCACAAAGTTGGAAATGGTCTAAAATGTCATTCTTACAGACCCCTTTCCTGGAAACACCTAAACTCAACAATTTGGAGGGATGTAAGGATTTCCACATACTTTTAGACATACAGTGTATGTGGTCAGACTTGACCAAGCCCCATGAAGCACAATGTTTTTGAATTTCACAGCTTGCAAGCCTAGCAGATTTTAGACATGTGCAAAACGAAAAAAATGTGTTTAGTTTTGACTCGTTATTTATATAAATTTGTTTAGTAAAATTTGTTTAATTCGTTGAATTTGTTTTCGGAAAATCATTTTGTTTATTCAAATTCTAATAGATAAAAATTTTCCAAATCCAGTCAAACTCAATTCGACCGATTTAAAAAACTTTGAAGCGATTCAAATTTGAGATCTATTCAAATTCAAATCGAATTCCATTCAAAGATAAATTTCTTCTATTAATAATTCGAATTTTGGAAGACGGTTATATTCTATTCTTTCTGTTCCATTCTATTCTGTGTTTTTTTTTTTCAATTATATTCTTTTCTATTATATTATATTCAAATTCAAATGTATTCTATTTGAAATTCTAATTTTGGATGATGGTTTTATTGTTATATGCTTTCTATTCTATGTTTTTTCTATTCTTTTCTATTCTATTATTTATTTTCCATTCTATTCTTTTCTATTTTATTCTATTTAAATTAGAATTTATTATATTCAAATTTTAAAAGACGGTTATATTCTATTTGATTCTATTCTATTGTTTTATTGTATTCTATTCTTCTTTATTCTATTCTAGTCTGTTATTTTCTATGCTAATCTATTTTTTTCTATTTAAATTAATTAATTCTATTTGCATTTTGGAAAATAGTTTTATTCTTTCTCTTCTATTCTATTGTTTTTTTTTTTAATTCTAATCTATTTCTTTTTGTGTTACTTTATTCTTTTCTATTCTATCCCTTTATTTTCTATTCTATTTTTTTATATTCTTTTATTTTCTGTTCAGTTCTATTTTACTCTAATATATTCTATTCTTTTATTTTATATTCCATTCTTTTCTATTCTATTCCTTTATTTTCTGTTCTATTTTATTCTGTTCAAAAATTCAAATCGAAAATGATTTGAGTTCGATTTGAAAACGATCCGAATTTCATCCAAAATTTTGTTTCTATTCGTTCAAATCCTTACTACTGTAATTCTGAAATTTAGATACATTTTCAAAAAACTTGTCCCAATTTTGATTCGGTACAAAACCAACCGCACATGTCTAACAGATTTCTCGGCTATTAAAAAGCACCAAGAAGCTATGTAGTCCAACATACTAAAGCTGGTCCCAAAATATCTCCAGAGTCCAGACATTCTAGTACAGCATTTCTCAACCTTTCCAGCACAGAGGAACCCTTGAAATAACTTTACACTCTCCGGGAACCCCTGCTAAAGATGAATATATATCTACAACTCATGATACATTAGTGTGATGGTCAGGGGGAAGAATGTTCCTTACGCTTGTGGTCATTGGGAAGAATTACCGTATAAGCCGACCTGAATATAAGCTGAGGCACCTAATTTTACTACAAAAAAACGGGAAAACTTGTTGACTCGAGTATAAGCCTAGGGTGAGAAATGCGCAGCTACTGTAAGTGGAAAAGAGGGTCAACAATGCCCATTTGCAGTCTCACTGTGCCCATTTGCAGCCATAGGTCCCCCGAACTTCAAACTCGGTAGTTAAGGGTTCCTAGATGCCCCCTAGCTGCAGCCAAAATTCGGGGTCTCTGGACCCAAAGGGTCCCAAAATGAGATTGCTGAAGATGGACACAGTTGACAGAATTTGGGGCCCTGTATCTCGGGGCCACTTGGTGCTAGAAACCCCAAATTTGGTGTGCAAACCCAGTGGAACTAGCACTACAACATATCCATATCCATATAGCTGGGGTTTCTAGCACTAAGTGGCCCTGAGATACGGGGCCCCAAACTCAGTTCGGAAAATGTCATCCTCTGCTGCAGAAAAGTGCTTGACTCGAGTATAAGCCGAGGGGGGCATTTTCAGCACAAAAAAATGTGCCGAAAAACTCGGCTTATACTCGAGTATATACGGTACCCTCTTACAGATAGCTAAAAAGATCAATGGTGTCAGTGGGAACTTATCTGAGAGTCTGGAATTTCTCATTGCTCAAGAAACCCTTAACAACCTTTGGGGGAACCCATCAGAACCTTGTCTGAGAAACTCTGTTCTACTATTTTCCAGTTTCAGATGGCTAGTCTGGGCCTGGGGCTCAGGGCTGTATCTGAGTATTCCATTACAAGAGGTAAAACCTTTATTCATGTTATCTTATTTACATCAATTCAGTGTAGCAGAACAAATGCAGCATGATTAGTTACAGAGTAACCTGGTTTATTAAATATTAATAAATTCCTATGTGGCAGACGACAGGGCTTTCTGAAACTGTGTAATAAAAACATATAAGAAACTAATAAGTGTGTATAAAAAAGGGGAAAAAATAAAGAAAAATTGTTTTATACACATTTATTTGTTTTTATTACAGAATAAATCATTGTTGCAATATTGGGTTAGAGTTTCTTAAAACAGATTATACAAGTTTATTCATGCAGTTAATATTTTGGTATACACAGGTTGTGTTTAATTGTTTGATGTCATTGTTGTTTGGGTGTTTTATGCACTTTATTTGAGCAGCATGTTTTGGTTTATTTTTGTTTGGGTTTTTTTTGCACATTTCTAGAAAAATCTTTGTTTTATTTATATGCTATATCTTAGAAGGAAGTAAGGTGGTTGGCACCATATTAATAAAAAACGTTGTTTTTTTTTAACCTTCCCCAAATTCCATCGTCTTTTAATGGAAATGCAACATTTATTCATCCACATTTGTTGGTGAATGGTATATTTAGAAGCTTAGGTTCATATTGCTGAGGGTTATAAATCGCGTAAGTTCAGCTGAACTCGCTCGATTTCAACCCAGCAATGCAGTGAGAGTTTCGGGGAGATTTGACAGACATCTGTGTGGGTTCCTGCACAGATGTCTATTGAATTTGCACACCCAAAGTCACCAAAAGTTTTGCAGGAACTACTTTTGGGAATCAGTGCGGTGTTGCAAAGTCGGTGTCGCACTGATTCAGGGGTTGCTACTACCAGCAATAGCCTTCCATTTGGCATGCGATTTGACATGTCAAAACGCATGCCAAATCGGACCAGTGTGAACCTAGGCTAAAACAATGAATGGGATATTCACCAAACATTTACTGCAGGTGTTACATAGTGGGTGAGGTTGAAAAAAGACACAAGTCCATCAAGTCCAACCTTGGTGTGTGTGATTATATGTCAGTATTACATTGTATATCCCTGTATGTTGCGGTCGTTCAGGTGCTTATCTAATAGTTTTTTGAAACTATTGATGCCCCCCGCTGAGACCACCGCCTGTGGAAGGGAATTCCACATCCTTGCCGCTCTTACAGTAAAGAACCCTCTACGTAGTTTATGGTTAAACCTCTTTTCGTCTAATTTCAATGAGTGGCCACATGTCTTGTTGAACTCCCTTCCACAAAAAAGTTTCCCTATTGTGGGGTCACCAGTACGATATTTGTAAATTGCAATCATATCCCCTCTCAAGCGTCTCTTCTCCAGAGAGAATAAGTTCAGTGCTCGCAACCTTTCCTCATAACTAATATCCTCCAGACCCTTTATTAGCTTTGTTGCCCTTCTTAGTACTCGCTCCATTTCCAGTACATCCTTCCTGAGGACTGGTGCCCAGAACCAGACAGCATACCCTAGGTTCGGCCGGACCAGAGTCTTGTAGAGCGGGAGAATTAACGTTTTTATCTCTGGAGTTAGGCCCCTTTCACACGTGTGGACAGTATGTCCGTATTTCATCCATCCGTTTTCGGATGAAATACGGACATGCATGCATCCCTATGGGTTCATCCGCTGACACCCGATATCATCCGTTTCCGCTATGGTCCAATTCTGCAGAGGAAAATCCTATTTTTCTATCCGTCTGCACAGCGGATCGGATGAACACAGACAGATGGTCCGTGTTCATCCAATCCCCCATAGGGGAGAGCGGAGATCTGACAGGGCAGTCCCTGCACAGTGTGCAGGGACCGCCCTGTCATCTGCCGGCTCAGTGGGGATCAACGGAGTGATCCCCGCTGAGCAAGCGGATGTTCACGGGGCGGATCATCACGGATCCGTCCCGTGTGAAAGGATCCTTAATCTCCTTTTTAATACATGCCAATATTCTGTTTGCTTTGTTAGCAGCAGCTTGGCATTGCATGTCATTGCTGAGCCTGTTGTCTACTAGGACCCCCAGGTCCTTTTCCATCCAAGATTCCCCCAGAGGTTCTCCCCCCAGTGTATAGATTGCATTCATATTTTTGCCACCCAAATGCATTATTTTACATTTTTCTACATTGAACCTCATTTGCCATGTAGTCGCCCACCCCATTAATTTGTTCAGGTCTTTTTGGAAGGTTTCCATATCCTGCGGAGAAGTTGCCCTGCTTAGCTTAGTATCGTCTTCAAATACAGAGATTGAACTGTTTATCCCATCCTCCAGGTCGTTTATGAACGAATTAAATAGGATTGGTCTCAGCACAGAACCCTGGGGGACCCCACTACCCACCCCTGACCATTCTGAGTACTCCCCATTTATCACCACCCTCTGAACTCACCCTTGTAGCCAGTTTTCGCCCTTGTAGCCATTGTATCTGCTTGCTTCTTGATGCATGTGATTTAAATCCCAGTGACTGATTTAGGGTCCTTTCACATGGGCGGTCCGCTAGGGACCGCTCCCCTGATCTCCGCTGAGCTAGCGGATGACAGATCTGTCTACGCTCACTGTGCAGAGACGGACCTGTTAGAGCCCTGCTCTCCTCTATGGGGGGATCGGATGAAAACAGACCACCTGTCCGTTTTCATCTGATCCGCCAGACGAATGGAAAATAGGGTCACCATCCGTCTGGATTTCATGGACAGGATCGGATAGCAGCGGATGTCAGCAAACATGTCACCGCTGACGCCCGCCGCTCCATAGAGGTGAAAGGAGCGTCAATCAGCTCCGCCTGATCCCGCCCCCCAAAAAAAAACCCACTTCCAGATTTACGTGGCAACTGAAGGGGTGCACATTGCCATAGGGGCGATACTTCGGTTTGTGAAGTGGCAATTCAAATTCGTAATTGTTTCACAGGCAGCACCACCTACTAAACTTTGCAGTCAATGGGACCGCGCTATAACTGTGTGCCAAATGCAGCTATGGTGGTTGCAGCACTGGAGTTCAATGTAAAATTCCTATTGGGACAGAAAATATCCCCTTTGGGAATCAAAAACAGGCATGCAAGAGGTGGCAGAACCGCTTTCTGAATGCCTGTAAACCAGCTGTCACCCGCAGTATGAAAAGTTATCTACTATTAATCACTTTTCAGAAAGTGGTAAAGTCTGCTGCCCTTGTAAAAGAGGCCTTAAAGTGTTTACATTTTATTTTTTTTTGTATGTATTTGCGCGTATTTACATGCATTTTCACGTCAATGCGTTTGTGCATTTTCGCTTAAAACTTATTTTCTCATTCTGCACAATATGTAAATGGACAGTTGTGCGCATGAGGCGTAAATTGCTGACCAAAAAGCATATTTTTCCATTTTTATTTTTTTACTGAAGAATGCATGACTCTTGTTTACGCAATTAATTAATGAGCTGTATTTTAGCTCACTAAAAAAATTTAAAAAAAAGTTGTACTGAGCCTTTTCAAGCTGCATTTGCAAGAGGACTAACCATTGTCACCAAGAAAGTGATGGAAATTTGAACATTTCCTTAGCTCCCAACTATCCCTGATTTGGAGGGACTGTCCCTGATTTGGAGCAATGTCCCCCTGTCCCTCTTTCCTCCTCATTTGTCCCTCATTTTGATCTGATCCATATAGTTGTATATAAAATGCACTTTTTATCTTTCAAAAAGTGTTTCCCAGTGCTAAACTTTTCATCCAAATTCTAAATTGCTGCATTTGTACATTCCAAAAGCCAATATAACGGAATAATAGTGGTAAAAAAGTACTTGTGGGTTTAACCAATCGTTTTGTTTTTTTGTATGATTCTGCTTTAAGGGGGTGTGGCAGGGGGTGTGTTCTATGCCTACATACTTTTGCTACTTTTGCTAATAGGTGTCCCTCATTTCCACCTCAGAGAGTTGGGAGGTATGCATATCTACAGTTGTCACAGGAAAAAGGGGAAACTGTAAAAATTGCAGGGACCTCCAAACCGCCCAACATTTGGGGTGAAAAGAGAGAGGAGAGGGAATGAAGAAGGGGAGAAGGGAAGGGAGAGAAACCCCCACCCCCTTTTTTTTTTACGGGGTTTTGGAGAGGGGATTGGGAGCTAAGGGTGCAGTATTTTTACTTCCACACTAAAAAAATTTACTATAAATTTTTAGAAATATGGCCATTTGAGAGGGGATAATAAAGGATAGATCCATTTTTTCTTTGTTCTTGTGTTTGTATTTTCTTTTCTGAATGTTTTGTATTTATGTATTGGAAATGACATGGAAGATTTTGTATGCTTATAAAAATTTAATTAATATCTCCCAACATTTTGAGATGGGAATGAGGGACACCTACTAGCAAATGTATGTAGGCATAGGACACGCCCCCTGCCATGCCCTTAAAGGGGACATACCCAAAAAAAAGGTTAATTAAATCCAGAAGTGCTTTTTTTTACCACTAATATTCCTTTATATTGGCTTTTAAAATGTACAAATGCAGCAATTTAGAATTTGGATGAAAGGTTTAGCACTGAGAAACTTTTTGAAAGATAAAAAGTGCATTTTTTATACAACTATATGAGGGACAAATGAAGAGGAAAGAGGGACAGAGGGACATTGCTCCAAATCGGGGGTAGTCCCTTTAAAATCAGGGACAGTTGGGAGCTATGGGGACCTGAGTTCTGCTGAAGTATATCTGCTTATCCCTCTTGGTCATTTATTGGTACATTTAGGGCCGCATTAGACTCACATCACACTGATATTGCAGTTCTGAAGTTTTAAAGCTAAAAAACTTTTTGCATTAGTTGTATTACTTACCTGTAATAAAGTTTGTCCCACAATGTGCAGGCTTCCAGATTTTGTAGAAATCTTCACTGCAGGTCTGCCCTGTCCTCTTCCTGCTGATGAACTTTTGGTGCTGTAGGGGTTAACAGCTTCAAATCTCTGGGCTTAGCTGCACTAAAGATGATCTGATGGTAACACGTCCCCCCCTATCCTCTAGTCCATTGAGAAAAGTTCTTTCATTGATTACACTGCCTGTAACATGATCTGTGAATGGAGGAGGGAGTCCTGTGGCTGATCCCCCCATTCACAGATCATGTTACAAGCACTGCAATCAATAAAAGAACTATGCTCAGTGGAGGAGAGGGCAGGAGGGGGCACATCCCGATCAGATCATCTTTAGGGCAGCTGAGCCTGGAGACCCCAAACTATTAATCCCCACAGCAGGAGGAGGACAGGGCATCCCTGCAGTGATACTTGACATCCTGGGACATCCTTCATTACAGGTAAGTAATTTAAAGTGTTACTAAACCCACAACAATAAAATGTGTCTGAATATGCAGTAAAGCATGCTTGTTATACTCACTGTGGAACCTAAGGGGTTAATCCTCCACATTGTGTAAAAAGGCTGATCCTGTCTTCTCTGATCCTCCCCTTCTTCCACACAGGGCTGGTGCAAGGATTTTTTTGACACCCTAGGCGAAACCTCATTTTGCCACCTCCCTTGGCTCCACCCCCTTTGCCCTGCCCATGTATACCACACCTTTTTAATGAAGCGCCCATCAAATGCAGCCTCACCAGCGCCCATCAATGCAGCCTACCAGTGCCCATTCGTTCTGGAGTCGGAACACAGACACAGTCCTCTGCCGCCGCTGCACCTCTGACATTATTTTCGAACAGAGCGGCGTCTGCTGATGCTGAGACTTAGTTGCTTGCAGCAGAGAGAAGAAGGTAGGAACACCAGTGGCTGGGTGCCCTAAGCAGCAGAGTTTGCCTAGTGGCAGCACCGGCCCTGCTTCCACAGCCCTCAATCCGTCCCCTGATAGTACAGAGCCTCGGAGGGCACTCTGCACATGCTCATTTTGGTGTGTATTGCTAGAGAGGTTTTTTTTTTGGGGGGGGGGGGGGTGCATGTGATCAGCACAGAGCCAATCAGCACTGTCCAGACAGAGGGTCAGGGGTCCTGCAGCCTCATAGGACAGTCTGAGTAGAATGAAAACTCCTCCTACAAGCTTTAACCAGACACTGATAGAAGTCACAAGACTGCTATATACTGCTGATGAGAAAAGGTATTTAGCAGTTTATATTTACTAAAATGTTTGCATTTCTATGTTTTGTTCACTGTGGGAGACCCAGGGCCTTCTGAACGCATGGGAACTAATAAATATATGTTTCATGCTATCGACTATTTATACTTTAATAAATACTTTTATAATTCTTTGGAATAGGTGTATGAATTGGGGCAGGCTGGTAGGGGCCCCAGTGCATTACTTTGCACAGGGGCCCAAGATGCTATTAAGACAGCCCTGGGGAGACCAGATATAGTGAATGCAGGCACCTGGGTTTAGTAACACTTTAACCACTTCAGCCCCGGAAGATTTTACCCCCTTAATGACCAGAGCATTTTTTGCGATTCGGCACTGCGTCTGTTTAACTGACAATTGGGCGGTCGTGCGACGTTGTACCCAAACAAAATTGACTTTCTTTTTTTTCCCCACAAATAGAGCTTTCTTTTGGTGGTATTTGATAACCTCTGCGTTTTTTATTTTTTGCGCTATGAACAAAAAAAAGATCGATAATTTTGAAAAAAAAAACAATATTTTTTACTTTTTGCTATAATACATTTCTCCTAAAAATATATAAAAAAACACATTTCTTTCTCAGGTAAGGTAAAGTTTTTGGTAAAAAAAAAATCGCAATAAGTGTATATTGATTGGTTTGCCCAAAAGCTATAGCGTCTACAAAATAGGCGATAGATTTATGGCATTTTTATTATTATTATTATTTTTTCTTATTAGTAATAGCGGTAATCTGCGATTTTTATCAGGACTGCGATATTGCGGCGGACAGATTGGACACTTTTAACATTATTACATTGATCAGAGCTAAAAATAGCCACTGATTACTGTGTAAATGTCACTGGCAGGGAAGGGGATAACACTAGGGGGCGATCAAGGGGTTAAATGTGTTCCCTCAGCGTGTTCTAACTGTGGGAGGGATGGGCTACCTAGGACATGATAACAATCACTGCTCCCGATGACAGGCAACAGTAGACCTCTGTCATGTCACTAGGCAGAACAGGGAAATTCCTTGTTTACATAGGTAGTTCCCCGTTCTGCCTCTCCTCGTCAGGATCGTGGACCGTCAGAGGACATCGAGTCCACGGGACCCATGGGCACGCTCCCGCGGCTCGCCCTCTAGCCCGGGATTATGAAGGGACATACGGGTACGCACTTTTGTGCACCCGTGCCATTCTACTGATGTACATCAGCGTGTGGCGGTTGAGAATCAGTTAACTTAGGCTCCATACACACTGAAGCTCATAAACGTCCGTTTTTGGGAGTTTGGGCGTTTTTTTTAACAGCCCCTAAAACCACTTCTATGTTATCCTATGTGTCCATGCACACATGGACGTTTTTGAATGTTTATCAGCAGTGGAATTTATGGGCTGTTTTCTGAACGCCATAAAATCGCTTTCAGGTGTCGTTTTTCTGACCACAAAAAAACGGCAAACACGCTGATAAACATCGGTAAACGCTCAAAAATGGGGCTCACCAGCGTTTAACGTTTTTGATCCATTGAAAAAATAAATAAAAAACAAACTAAAAATAAAAAAACGCTAAAAACCGCTATTGCAAAAATGTTAAAAAACTTTGAAAGACTCACTGCAAAGCTACTGCCGTTTTTATAAAGTTATTTTATCATCCAGTGTGCATGGAGCCTAATGCTGTAGTGAAAAAAATGTTTTTTAACTGCTTCTGGACCAGCCGCCGCAGTTATACTGCGTCAGGTTGGCTCCCCTGCGCAAAACCACGTAGCTATATGCTGGCTCGTGGGGTCCGGATAGCAGGAGCACGCGGGGTGCCAATGCTTGTGGCCGACGGCCGCGATGACCGCCGGCCACGAGCGATTGTGACCAGGAGAGACAGAACAGGGACGAGTGTGTGTAAACCCTGTGTCGTCCCTGTTCTGTTCTGAGAGAAGTGACAGATTGTGTGTTCCTATTAGCTAGGAACCACGATCTGTCACTTCCTCTAGTCAGTCCCCTCCCCCTTCAGTTAGAATCACCTCCCAGGGAACACAGTTAACCCCTTGATCGCCCCCTAGTGTTAACCCCTTCACTGCCAGTGACATTTTTACAGTAATCAATGCATTTTTAATCGTACTGACCGCTGTATTAATGCCAATGGTTCCAAAAATGTGTAATGTCGCAGTCACGATAAAAGTCGCAGATCGCCGCAATTACTAGTAAAAAAATAAATAAATAAATAAAAATGCTATAAATCTATCTCCTATTTTGTAGACGCTATAACTTTTGTGCAAACCAATCAATATACGCTTATTGCGATTTTTTTTACCAAAATTATGTAGAAGAATACATATTGGCCTAAACTGAGAAAAAATTTGCTTTTTTAAAGAAAAAAAAAATGGGGATATTTATTATAGCAAAAAGTCCAAATTTTGTGTTTTTTTCAAAATTGTCGCTCTTTTTTTGTTTATAGCGCAAAAAATAAAAACCGCAGCGATGATCAAATGCCACCAAAAGAAAGCTCAATTTGTGGGAAAAAAAGGACGTCAATTTTGTTTGGGTACAGCACCGCAAAACTGCGCAATTGTCAGTTAAAGCGACGCAGTGCTGAATCGCAAAAAAAACGCTCTGGTCAGGAAGGGGGTAAAATCTTCCGGGGCTGAAGTGGTTAAGAAAAACGTCAGCTTTATAATGGCCCAACACACATACAGAAACACAAAACTAATAAAATAATTGCTAAAGTTAGAACATTTTTCTATTTTTTGAAAGTTAGTGTTTAACAGGTTGAGAGATTATATTTTACTGTCGAAGTGTGACACCACATTGTAATCAGAAGCTAATTAACCTGTCGGTATGATTTGGAGCTGTGGGAATTAATGAAGGATTAATAATAACTACGAATTTATAACCTCCCTAGGGCATATTGTTACAGAAAATTAAACTTAAACTCCAGGCAAAATAAGATATTCATTAATAGGCATGTAAAGTGAAAATCAGTGTGCCAGCATCAGCTTTTGGCTTGTTTTATTAAATGTTTTTTTTCAGAGGAGAATCTGGAATCCCATAGATGGCTGTACAAGGCAGTCGGACCCATTACCCCCTAATGCCTGTGCTAAACTGGAACCTTACACACCTGCTGGGAATTGCCACCACACATTACTGCAGGAACTTCCAGTTAAAGAGACCCTGTCACCAACTTAAAAAACTGCAGAGCACAGAAACATCCAATATTTGAAATGCTCACTTAAAGCATTGTTTTCCTTTCTTTAACGCAGTATTGGTATTTAAAGCAGTGCATAGCTCCCAACTATTGGGAGCTATGGCTACTGGCTATTGAACTTCCTTTTTCTAGTCCCATCGTACGTGTTGTACGTCACCGCGGTCTTGACGGAATTTGGTGTGATCATGTGTACGCAAGACAGCTTCAGCGGAATTCCGTCGGAAAAGCCTTCAGAGTTTATTCCAACGGGAAAACCAGTCGTGTGTACAGGGCATAACAATCACTTTAATTTCACATGTTCTGTGGCTGGTTAAGGTGGTAAATAAATTCACTTGGTGCCTTATCAGCAATAAATTAGCCTCAGAACCTGTGTCATTCATATGTGTTCGGGTTTAAAGGGATGAGGTGACAACCCTATACTAAAGTCTCAGTTTTTTTGCTTTAAAAACAACAAACGCTTTATACTTACCTGCTCTGTTGCAGCGGTTTTGCAAAGAGCAGCCGATATCCTCATCTTCTTGGGTCCCTCTATTGTGCTCCTGGCCCCTTCCTCCTGCTGAGTGCCCCCACAGCAAGCAGCTTGCTATGGGGGGCACCTGAGCCCAGCCGCAGCTCTGTGTGTCCATTCAGACACAGAGAGCCGCAGTTCAGCCCCGCCCCCCCTATTTCCACATCGGCTCACTGACTTTGATTAACAGCAGTGGGAGCCAATGGTGCCGCACTGCCATCTCAGCCCAATGAGGAGGGAGAGACACTTCTGCAACATTGCTGGATTGAGATGAGCTCAGTATTAGGGGGCTGCTGCACACAGAATGTTTTTTAATCTTAACCACTTACGGACCGCCCGCCGTCAAAATACAGCGGCACTTTGAAGAGGGATATCGTTGTCATGGCAGCAGCCAACTACCATAACCCCGGTATCCTCTTATTCAGCCGCGGGCCGCTTTCAGATAAAAGTGGATTCGCCGCAAGATCAATTTGATCGGCGGCGGGAGAGGGCCCCACCCGCCACTCTTCAGTGCCCTCCGCCGCTTACCGGAGCAGCCAGCAGCAGCGGAGGCGATCGTGTCCTCTTCCGTAGTAGGTATGGAGCTGAGTGAGGGGAAGATGGCCCCCACCCAGCTCCATACCACTGCAGGGCAGAAGCAACGTCAAAAAGTCACTTCCGCCCATAGCTCTTAAAGAGACATTTATTTATTTCTTTTCAAACAACATTTTGACACAGTGTAAATATGAGATCTGAGGTCTTTTTGACCCTAGATCTCATATTTAAGTAGTCCTGTCATGCTTTTTTCCTATTACAAGTGATGTTTACATTCCAACTCTGTGAATATCCTTGAGCCCAGCCAGGGCCCAGATTTGAATCTGAATGAACATCTCTGGATAGATCTGAAAATGGCTGTGCACCGACGCTCCCCATCCAACCTGCAAAGAAGAATGGGAGAAACTGCCCAAAAATAGGTGTGCCAAGCTTGTAGCATAATACTAAAAAAGACTTGAGGCTGTAATTGGTGCCACATGTTCTACAAAGTATTGAGCAAAGGCTAAATACCGTATATACTTGAGTATAAGCCGAGTTTTTCAGCACATTTTTTGTGCTGAAAATGCCCCCTTTTGGCTTATACTCAAGTCTGGTTATCTGCCGCCGTGTCAGTATTGATGTGGGAGAAGGAAAGCCATATTATGCCATGCATTGTCCCCTCCTATTCACAGCAGGGCTGTGTGTATATGAAGTCTGCCCTGTCCCGCCTCCTTCTCGTCTGTCCGTGACGAGGAGGAGGTGGAGCTTTGTTACAGTGGCTGTGTGTATAGGAAGTCTGCGCCGTCCACTGTAACAAAGCTCCACCTCCTTTTTGTCACAGACGGAGGAGGCGAGACGGTGTGGACGGCGCAGACTTCCTATACACACACAGCCACTGTAACAAAGCTCCGCCTCCTCCTCGTCATGGACGGACAATGAGGAGGCGGGGTGGCATGGACAGCGCAGACTTCATATACACGCAGCCCTGCTTTGAATAGGAGGGGACAATGTACGGCGTAATATGGCTTTCCTTCCCTCCGGATCAATACTGACACGGAGGATAAGGTACATGGGCACAGTATGGCTTGCAATGGGCACAGTATGGCTTGCAATGGGCATAGTGAGGCTTGCAATGGGCACAGTATGGCTTGCAATGGGCATAGTGAGGCTTGCAATGGGCACAGTATGGCTTGCAATGGGCATAGTGATGCTTGCAATGGGCACAGTATGGCTTTCAATGGGCACAGTGAGGCATGCAATGGGCACAGTATGGCTTTTAATGGGCACAGTGAGGCATGCAATGGGCACAGTATGGCTTTTAATGGGCACAGTATGGCTTGCAATGGGCACAGTGAGGCTTGCAATGGGCACAGTGAGGCATGCAATGGGCACAGTGAGGCTTGCAATGGGCATAGTGAGGCTTGCAATGGGCACAGTATGGCTTGCAATGGGCATAGTGAGGCTGCAGATGGGCATTGTTGACCCTCTTTTCCACTTACAGTAGCTGCTGCATTCTCACCCTAGGCTTATACTCGAGTCAATAAGTTTTTCCTTTTTTTTATGGTAAAATTAGGTGCCTCGGCTTATATTCGGGTCGACTTATACTCGAGTATATACGGTACTTTATTTTTAATACATTTAAAAAGATTTTAAAAAAAGCAATCTGAACCAATGTTATTTGTAAGAAAATGACCATACCTGGAAGTCTTATTTAAATTAAATTTAATATAGAGTCCCTCTATAATGATTTTGTATGATGCTCCTTTTTTATTTGTATATGTTCTCCAGTGCTCAGACTGACTATAAATCTTTAGCTTCCCTGGAGCTGTGCTATAGTGGCATTGTTAGACTGTTATTTACAGCATTTAGCATTACTCACTAACAGTTAATGGTGATATCGGATACATTATTCTAAACTACAGGCAAGGTCACCATCTACGAGTGTCATGAGATGTGAAAGGAATAGTTTGATCAGCCTTGAAGCTTCTCAGCACACATCAGCTGACACCAAGGCTCCCTTTACATCTATCAGCCCCCACATTGTGCTTTTCTGACATGGCTTGTTAGTCTGAATTTGTGATCTTTAAGTGCACCTGTCTTTACAATCTGCAGCCTTATTCTTTATTAGTGGTGAACATGGGATTGGCCCAAGTCTAGGTTCTAGCAACCTACCTGTCCTGCCAAATCAGAACCCAATCAGCCATGGTTAAGACATTCCCTGTCCCACATCCTGAAAAAAGATGAGGTTGATCTGTGTGTTTACTGACCCCCCAGTTAGAAATGTGCACAACCTAAAAATGTTTTTGTTTTATGTCGGTTTCATTCGTTACTTAAATCACTTTGTTTCATCACAATCGTTATGTTTTTGTTATTTCGGGAGAGTTCATTGTTCAGAATCAATTCGCGTTTTGGGAAGTTCTGTTATTCTTTTGTTATTTCAGAAGATTGGCTATATTCTTTTAACCTGTCTATTCATTATTTTGGGAGATTACTTATGCACTCTGATGCCCCATGCCCGGTCGGATTTTCCGACAACAAATGTTCGATGGGAGCTTGTTGTCAGAAATTCCAACCATCGGACATTTTCCATCGGAATTTCCATCACACAAAATTTGAGATCTGGATCTCAAATTTTCCGACAACAAAATCCGTTGTCGTAAATTCCGAGCGTGTGTACACAATTCCGACGCACAAAATTCCACGCATGCTCGGAATCAAGCAGAAGAGCCACACTGGCCATTGAACTTCATTTTTCTAGGCTCGTTGTACGTGTTGTACCTCACCGCGTTCTTGACGTTCAAGACAAGTTTGAGCCAACATCCGTCGAGCCAACATTGTCGGAATGTCTGATCTTCTGTACGCGGCATAAGTGTATTTTCTTCACATTGGAAAGATATCCTTTTACTTTCTATTTAGTATACAGGACGGGAAGTGAATCTAAATCTCCCTAATGTGGCAATGTTTTTTAACCTATCTCCACTCTATCCAAAATGAAAAGAATAAGCTTTGGCTTTGGATATACTTTCTTTATATAATGGGTGGCAACAACTGACAAAAAAAAAAAAAGGTTCAGATTTTTATTGCCCCAGAATGCAAAATAACAAGTTTTCCTAGAAACATAGAAAACTGGATAATTTTTTATAGAGCGAAGTGCCTGTCTGTACGTTTTATGGAAGACCAAGATAAGGTTCAGATTCTCTGTAATCATGGTTTCATGAATATCTTACACTGTAATGTAATTTCTCTATAAACAAGTCTAGGCTGCTAAAGGAATGGGGAAAAGCAGCATAAAAAAATATTTTCTCATTTTATCGTAGGCTTAAATCTTGTTTTTATGTAAAAAAGTGATGCTGCAATATTCATCACAGTCATGTTTAAAGGGAAAGACACTGTGAATTTTAAGTGAAAATGCAGTATATTTTCACTGAGCTCTTATTTTTTTTAGTATTGCTGTAATATTTAAAGACGACCTAAACTCTGGCACTGTGCTTCCCAGAGTGGAAGGTTGTAGTTTCAGTGTCCACCAGCAGGTGTCTCCCAGCAGCCAGCAGATCCCAGTAAACAGTTTCCACCTGGCTGCTGGGATGGTATTTAGTTCCTCCAGTGTTTTCCTCTGTTGCCAGAGAATGCCATATGATTTATTCTCATCCTAACCCCAATCTTGCTCCTGCCCTGTATCCTATGCCCTACTGCTTCTTATCTGCTGCTCTTGTTCCAGATCCCAGTCCTAGTTCTCCCTTCCCATCTGTTCCCTGTACCTCCAGTTGATCTGTGTTCCCCTTTTTGTGTATACATTGTATATAATTGGTTTGTTACGGTAGTTAGGCTTTTTGTTATGTTGCTAGTTAGATTTTTTTTATCACTTGGGTATGGTTCAGTTGTATCTTTTATGTTTGCTGTGACTTCTGTTTGCTGGTGTTTGGATGGGTTATGTATCACTGTAAATAAATCTCACTTAAAGCATACACAGTCTGGTCTCAGTCTCCAAAAAGTAGCTACCCAGATTTGGCCATCCTTTCTGCTAATTCCTGATAACATGGATGTTGCCACCTTGATAGAGTCATGGCTTTTCTTCATTGTATCAGAGCTGGCCTCCAATGACTAGTGATCAGACGGTGGGGAAATAAGGAGATAATAAAGAAGCTGTAGAAGAGGTGAAATAAGCACAGATCCACAGATTCAATAAAGCAGAAGCAGGGAGATCCTTGCGCTGCTGGTTCTGAGGTAAAGCTTCCTCTCCAGAAAAGAGAACAGTGAGTGTCATTGTAGCAGACAACACCAAATTTCTCTCCAAATCTCCTGAGACTAGCAGTCAGAGGCAACAGTGCCTTGGATCTCAAACTGCAGATATACATGTGGCTGCAGAACCTAGAAGAAAACACATAAGGGCTCATTCACATCAAATGCATATTCAGAGCCAAGCGTTGGCATTAGCTTGGCTCAGAGGAAGAAGGTCCCCGTATGCTTGGGTCATCAGTCAGTCTGGATGTGTAAAGCAAGTCTGGATGTGAAAGTGGGCAGTTGAGCAATATTACAATCTATGATTGTGAGTAGCTCTTTTTATTACATATTTTTAATAAAATTTGTGGTATAATGCACTAGGCCAGTGTATCCTCTTTTGTTTGTTTTTTCAGCATAAAACACTGCCTGCCTACAAATTCATCTCAAAGGTATGCAATAGAGTTGCGGTCAGAACTCTGTGGACTTCCTCCACCAATCTCATCAAATCATGTTTTTATGGATCTTGTTTTGTGCACATGGGTATAATCATGCTCATTGAGAAGACATCATCTATAATCTGTGCTACAATTCATTTGTAGGCTGATGTGTTTCGAAGGGATTTCCTTCTTCCTCAGAGCCAAGATAATGCTAATGTTTGGCTCTAAATAAGAAGAAAACCCCTTATGCCCCGTACACACGATCAGAAATTCGGGCAGCAAAAGACCAATGAGAGCTTTTCGTTGGAAAATGCGACCGTGTGTATGCTCCATCGGACTTTTGCTGGCCGAATTCCAGCCAGCAAAAGATTGAGAGCATGTTCTCAATTTTTCGGGCGGAAAAAGTTCCTATCCAAAAATGCGATTGTCTGTAGAAATTTCGACACGCAGAATTCCTACTCATGCGCCGAAACAATTCGACGCATTCTTGGAAGCAGTGAACTTCATTTTCTCGGCTCGTCGCAGTGTTGTATGTCACCGCATTCTTGACGGTCGAAAGTTCAGCAAACTTTTGTGTGACCGTGTGTATGCAAACCAAGCTTGAGTGGAATTCCGTCGGAAGAACCATCCAAGATTTTTCTGACAGAAAATCTGCTTGTGTGTACACGGCATTTAAAATGTGTCAACCTGCTGGGACCCCAGCAAGGTCCACCTATGCTTGAGTCATTGGACGGTCTGGATGTGTAAATCTATGGAAAGTGGCCAGATGAGCGATATTACAACTTTTGCTTGTGAGTAGCTCTTTTTATTACAAATTTTTAATACAATTTTTGGGATAAGGTCCTCTTTTCTTCATTTTCCCAGTGTGTAAAGAATAGGGATGGGCGAATGGTTCAGGCCGAGGATAAGTTTGGACCGAACTTTTGTTGTTCGGATGTTCGGCGAACATCCGAAGAAATGGGTCGACCATTTGTTCGGCCCCCCGAACTGACCACAATGCATTGCGGCACTGAACAGTGAATTGCAAGCCCTGACTGGCTGAAGCAGTGAAAGCTTCAGCCAATCAGGGCACAGAGCACTGTCAGAGTCATGATTGGACACTGTCATCATGACTTTTGCTTCAATTGTCAGTGTAGAATATTAGTTTGGTGTCAGTCTAAGGATAGTGTGAAGAATCTTTCAGCTTTGCATAGTGTGCAGCTAGAGTAGGGACAGCTCAGATAGTTTCACTGTAGTGTAGTGAGACGGACCGTGTCAATAACCTTTTTTTTCAAATATAGTCTTTATTCAAGTTCCAGAGAGGTTAAGGCTCAGAACAGTATCAAAAATATGGAAACATTTGAGGTTGCAGCCTCTAATATAGCATAGTATCATTATTTCCAACACTTCAACTATTTTAACAAACCGTGCATATTAAAGAAACCTCATATTGTATTGTTATTATATTTGAATAGAGCCAACCCCCTCTATTTTTCGTTTTCATATTAAGCAGAGTAAAGGATAAAGAGTTCAAGAAGAAAGGAGAGAAAAAGATGGAGAGCAAGGCAGAAGGAAATCAGGAAAGGGAGGACTAGTAAGAGGAGGAAGGGAGGGGGGGAAGAATGTAGGGGCTGGATACAGAGGGAAGAAAGGGAGGTAGCCGGGGCAATGGGGGGATAGGGATAAATAGGTAGAGGAGACGCATGGAGGCAGCGAACGCACGCCACCCAAACCTCGGGTATCAAGAAATACAGTTATACTACAACAACCACCCTTTCCAGCCATCAATCCCTCATCAAGGGGGTTTTTCTAAACAGGTGTACCACTACCTAGGAGCGCCCTGCCCTCATCCGAGAAAATAAACATATTCCACCTGGTCGTCAATAATCTTTACATTAGTGTATAGCTAGAGTAGGGACAGTTCAGATAATGTCAGTGTAGTGACGGTTGAACACCGTCTATTTGATTGCCAGTTTAACGCCATTTACTTCTGTGTGCGTTACTGCCAGTTTAACACCATATAGTTTTGTGTGCGTTACTGCCAGTTTGACGCCATTTACTTCTGTGTGCCTTACTGCAAGTTTAATGCCATATAGTTCTGTGCATCACTGTACGTTTGGCGCATTATATTGCAGTATATTATAGTGTATCCGTGGAGTGCGTCTGTATAGTGTGAGTACTCAAATTAAAGTGCACCAAACACCAATTTATATTGATTAAAGTGCATCTACGTACATATTTCCACTTCTCTTTTACATTTGCTTATAAGCATAGCCCCCTCCCTCCCAATAATGTCTGGGAGGACAACAAGGAGAGGCAGACGTTCCCTTGGCACTGTAAGGGGGGCAGCAACAAATGTGTCCACAAGCAAAGGTGGACGTGGTGGTCAGTCCTCAGGCAGGGCATCATTTCCACTGTTTAGTAAGTTTGCCCATTCTATCCAGCCACAGCATGCAGAGGAGGTGGTGGACTGGCTTACTAAACCTTCCTCATTCTCTTCATCCTCTGTCATGCAAGCAGAGACAAGTGTGCAGTCCCCTGTAGTTGCCAGAGTGGATAAACCTGCCTACTTTCCACATCTATTCATGCCATAGCCCCAACATCAGCCATTGAGGAGTCAGCTGAGTTATTTGACCACAGCGTCAGCCACTTGCTCCTTGATGGTGCCCAGCCATTACTGGATTCAGATGTTGGTTCTGAGGTTGAGGATGACAGGAACATGAGCCTAGAGAGAGGGGAGAACACTGGTAGACAAAATGGCATTCATGTTCCCCAAGCTGCAGCGTATTGCCAAATTGTCTCCAGTGGTAATGATGATGCAATTTTTTACAGCAAGGCCAATTATTGCTTTCATCAAGAGTACCTCTATAGGGTTACGGTGGGAAGGCGCCACCGACACCCAAAGACCAATTTTTATGCACCCGTTACTTCTATACAAAGTTAAAGAGACACCAGAATGTATCCAATAAATCTCTATACTTGTTCCCAGTGCACTACATTGTGGCCTCATCATACACACTGGCTCCCCATCTGTTGCTGAGCAAAATAAAGGCAGCTTGCAGGAAAAATTTCATATTTTGTTGGCTTTATAAATGCAATTATTGCTGCAGCAGATTCTAGACATGGTACAGATCTGCCCCCCAGGCACTATATTGGAAGGAATTTTTCATTATTTTACTTTCACTTTAAAAATCAAAAAATCACTGCTCATTTAAAAATTATGTTTTTCACCAACTTTTTTTTTATTGATACCATGTCCCCCAGGACAGGACCCAGACCCCTATAACCATTGTAGGCCCAATTACTTGCATATAAGCCTTCAAAATGGGCACTTTTGATTTTTGACGTTCGGGTCTTATTGACTTTAATGGGGTTTGTTATTCGGGCCCGAACTGTCGCGGTGTTCTCAAGTTCTGGTGCGAACCAAACAGGGGTCCGTTCGGCCCATCCCTAGTAAAGAACAGCCTCAGTCCTAGAGGGCAAAAACACAAACACCAAACACAAAGGAACACCAGACTAAGTGCAGCATTAAAAGTGAATTTAATGATTAAAAACAGATTGGCAACTCACAAGAAGGTGAAAAATCACAGGCATTTGGTTGTATAAGCGTCAATGTGACCACTGTGGACTCGATAAGGCTGTGTGAGCAGATGGAACCAGGAAGCGGCTGGACGCTGCTGTAACCAGCTTAAACAGCAAACTCGTGTCTGGCCAGAAATGACGTCACAGGGAGGGTGTGCTAGACGTGTGGTTGGTGGATCGGTAATGCATTACCGGTCGCTTCCTGGTTCTATCTGCTCACACAGCCTACTCGAGTCCACAGCGGCCACAGGACGCCTTGGAGAAGTTGGTTCATTGACACATATACAACCAAACGCCTGTGTTTTTTTTTACCTTCTTGTGAGTTGCCAATCTGTATTTAATCATTAAATTCACTTTTAATGCTGCACTTATTCTGGCGCCCCTTTGTGTTTTATCCTCATCCATAGAGTACATTGCTTCGCTCCAGGGTGCTGACTCCTGGTGCTGTTTCACTATGAACTTTTTAACATGAACTTTTCATATGGACTTAAATTGCTTTTTATATGTTCTCACATCCAAGTGTCACTATTCTTTGCAAGTGCTACTGTCTTTTCATATATTTTTATAATTGATATCATTATTAATTGATTAGTCATTTCCCTATCTCTAGACATACCTCTAGGGCCACCGTATGTTTTTCCCTGTTAGTCATTAGAGGGCAGCAAGGCTTCAAGAGAATAAGTTAAGTGAAGTGCATGCATGGAGTGTGTGCTAGGTGCATGGTGGTACTTCATACCATTACTGGAAGCAGAGATGCGCTGAACAGATGGAAAGGGCAAGGGCTCTACGTGTCTCTCCTACAGCATCTCACAAAAGTGAGTACACCCCTCACATCTTTGTAAATATTTTATTATATCTTTTCATGTGACAACACTGAAGAAATGACACTTTGCTACAATGTAAAGTAGTGAGTGTACAGCTTGTATAACAGTGTAAATTTGCTGTCCCCTCAAAATAACTCAACACACAACCATTAATGTCTAAACCACTAGCAACAACAGTGAGTACACCCCTAAGTGAAAATGTCCAAATAAGGCCCAAAGTGTCAATATTTTGTGTGACCACCATTATTTTCCAGCACTGCCTTAACCCTCTTGGGCATGGAGTTCACCAGAGCTTCACAGGTTGCTACTGGAGTCCTCTTCCACTCCTCCATGATGACATCACAGGGCTGGTGGATGTTAGAGACCTTGCGCTCCTCCACCTTCTATTTGAGAATGCCCCACAGATGCTCAATAGGGTTTAGGTCTGGAGACATGGTTGGCCAGTCCATCACCTTTACCCTCAGCTTCTTTAACAAGGAAGTGTTGTTATCATGTTGGAATACTGCCCTGCGGCCCAGTTTCCAAAGGGAGGGGATAATGCTCTGCTTCGGCATGTCACAGTACATGTTAGCATTCATGGCTCCCTCAATGAACTGTAGCTCCCCAGTGCCGGCAGCACTCATGCAGCCCCAGACCATGACACTCCCACCACCATGCTTAACTGTAGGCAAGACACACTTGTCTCTGTACTCCTCACCCGGTTGCCGCCACACATGCTTGACACCATCTGAACCAAATAAGTTTATCTTGGTCTCATCAGACCACAGGACATGGTTCCAGTAATCCATGCCCTTAGTCTGCTTGTCTTCAGCAAACTGTTTGCGGGCTGTCTTGTGCATTATCTTTAGAAGAGGCTTCCTTCTGGGACGACAGCCATGCAGACCACTTTGATGCAGTGTGCGGTGTATGGTCTGAGCACTGACAGGCTGACCTTCCACCCCTTCAACCTCTGCAGCAATGCTGGCAGCACTCATACGTCTATTTCCCAAAGACAAACTCTGGATATGATGCTGAGCACGTGCACTCAACTTCTTTGGGCAACCATGGCGAAGCCTGTTCTGAGTGGAACCTGTCCTGTTAAACCGTTGTATGGTCTTGGCCACCGTGCTGCAGCTCAGTTTCAGGGTCTATAGCCTAGGCCATCTTTATGTAGAGCAACAATTTCTTTTTTTGAGATCCTCAGAGAGTTCTTTGCCATGAGGTGCCATGTTGAACTTCCAGTGACCAGTATGAGAGAGTGAGAGCGATAACACCAAATTTAAGACACCTGCTGCCCATTCATACCCAAGACCTTGTAACACTAACGAGTCACATGACACCTGGGGAGGGAAAATGGCTAATTGGGCCCAATTTGGACATTTTTACTTAGGAGTGAACTTACTTTTGATGCCAGTGGTTTAGACATTAATGGCTGTGTGTTGAGTTATTTTGAGGGGACAGCAAATTTACACTGTTATACAAGCTGTACACTCACTACTTTACATTGTAGCAAAGTGTCATTTCTTTAGTGTTGTCACATGAAAAGATAGAATAAAATATTTACAAAAATGTGAGGGGTGTACTCACTTTTGTGAGATACTGTAAATGCACAAGTAACTGTGGTGATATGTAGTACATTGGGAGAGTTTAATCAAGTTTAATTGTCTATTCCAGACTCTCTTGCTTGATGCCCAATGAGGAGGGAAACATGGAGGACATCACGACCACCTTACAACTCCAACCCACCCTACAAATTGGAATGCTAATTGCAAGCCAGGTCTTTCATCCAATATCCGTACCAGATCTCACAAATGCTCTTTTGGCTGAATGAGCACAAATTCCCACTGACACACTCTAAAATCTTATGGTAAGCCTTTCCAGAAGCCACAAAGAGTGACAGATATTAATGCCAATGGTTTTGGATTGGGATGGTCAACAAACTAATTTAGGTTTGATGGTCAGGTGTCTATAAATTTTTGGCTGTACAGTGTAGTTTCCCTTTAACCACTTGAACTCCAGAAGATTTACCCCCTTGCTGATTAGGCCATTTTTTTGTGATACGGCACTGTGTTAACTGACAATTGCGCCGCCGTACGACGCTATACCCAAATAAAATTGATGTCCTTTTTCCCATAAATGAAGCTTTCTTTTGGTTGTATTCAATCACCTCTGAGCTATAAACAAAAAAAAGACAATTTTGAAAAAAAATAAACTATATATTTTTACTTTACTATAAAACATATCCAATAAAATACATTTAAAAAATCTAATTTCTTCATCAATTTAGGCCAATGTGTATTCTGCTACATATTTTTTGGTAAAAAAAAAAAATCCCAATAAGAATTTATTGATTGGTTTGCACAAAATCTATAGCGTCTAAAAACTATGGGATATTTTTATTTTTTTACTAGTAATGGCGGTAATCAGCAACATGAAGTGGCACTGGGATATTGTGGCAGATGTTCTGACACTAACTGACACTTTTTGGGCACCAGTGACAATAATAAAGTGATCAGTGCTAAAAATATGCACTGTCACTGTACTAATGGCACTGTCTGGAAAGGGGTTAAACATCAGGGCCCATCAAAGGGTTAACTGTTTTCCTAGCCAGTATTTATGTGTACTGTGTGAGGTGCTTTTACTAGGGGAAGAGATGGAATTTGTTCCCTACTCTGCAGGGACAAAAAATTCCATCCCTTTCCTCCTGTCAGAACGATGATCTGCATTGCTTACACAGGCAGATCGCAGTTCTGTGTCTTTTCTTTCAATCGGCAGCTGCTGGCGAACATTGTATGTAATCACAGCGGGAGCGAGCCGCCAGCAGCGTGCATGTGCGCCCCCTACTCAGAAGTGACAAATCACAGCTATATATATGCGATCCGGGAAAAAAGGTGCCACCCTGTAGCAGTAAAACTGCTATAGGGTGGACCAGAACGGGTTCATTAACCTGTTCCTGTCCATGCTATAGCCAAATGACGGCTACAGCGTGGACCTACATTGCTGGGAGGCCGTCATAGGACGTGCTCCTCTTTTGCACACTTCCCATGCACCCCCTGAGGGGCGCGCACGGCGCGCTCTGTGATCACCGAGTCAATGAGAACTCGAGATCCCGGCCCCTTACCACGTGATCAGCTGTCAGCCAATGACAGCTGATCACTTGATGTAAACAGAAGATTGGTAATCGTTTTTGGAAAAAAAAAGCCGATCACTGGCTTCTGTGAAAAGAACATCAGTCCTGAAGAGTAAGAGGCACAGCCACCTCATCTGTGCCCACCAGTGCCGCCTGCCAGTGCCACCTGCCAGTGCCCACCAGTGCATATCAGTGCCACCTGCCAGTGCCCATCAGTGCATATCAGTGCCACCAATCATTGCCCATCAGTGCATATCGGTGCCACCAATCATTGCCTACCAGTGCATATCAGTGCCACCAATCAGTGCCCATCAGTGCATATCAGTGGCACCAATCAGTGCCTATCAGTGCATATCAGTGCCACCAATCAGTGCCCACCAGTGCATATCAGTGCCACCAATCAGTGCCCATCAGTGCATATCAGTGCATATCAGTGCCACCAATCAGTGCCCATCAGTGCATATCAGTGCCACCAATCAGTGCCCACCAGTGCATATCAGTGCCACCAATCAGTGCCACATATCAATGCCCACCAGTGCCACCAGTGGTGCCAATCAGTGCCTCATCAGTGCCACCTAGCAGTGCTGCCTATCCGTGTCACCTACCAGTGCCCATCACTGCAACCCATCAGTACCCATCGCTGCAATCCATTAGTGCCCATCAGTGCCATCTATCAGTTCCACCTATCACTGCCCACCAGTGCCACCTCATCAGTGCCCATCAGTGCAGCCTATCAGTGCAGACTCATCAGCGTACATCAATGAATGAGGAAAAATTACCTGTTTGCAAAATCTTATAACAAAATATAAAACTGTTTTGTTTTCTTTTTTCGAAATTTTCGGTCTTTTTTCATTTTTTTTCAACAAAAAATAAAAACCCAGAGGTGATCAAATACCACAATAGGAAGCTCTTTGTGTGGGGGGAAAAAAAATGATAAAAAATTAATTTGGGTACAGTGTTGCATGACCGTGCAATTGTCATTCAAAGAGTGACAGCGCTAAAAGCTGAACATTGGTCTGGGCAGGAAGGGGGTTTAAGTGCTCAGAAAGCAAGTGGTTAAAACACAAGACTATTTTCCTAAGAACAATGTTCTGTATTTCTGTTTTAAATTAGTAGAAGGTCAACTGTTTTAAGTTTTCCTCTTATTTCCTAGTTTTCTCGTGACATATTGGAGCTCATTTATGATCATGTGTGGGAGTTTGTAAAAACACAGGTTATATTCTTGTGCCCTAACCCCAGTGAAGCCATCTTAGACAATGCGTGTTCCTCCAATGTTATATCTTTATAAAATCTCTGTAATTATGCAGTCAGTGGGAAGACTGATAGACTCACATTTATGAATGTGTAGCTTTTTTATTGATAAACAGCAGTCAATTAACATTCCTCAGTGTTGTCCTACATGTATGTGTCACCATACTTATATATAGCAATAGATTGTTTGCTGTTGCACAGTATGTAGCTATGGGTGGGAGATCATTTAAAGAGAACAAACAAATGGCCACTGCCCTCACCTATAACTGGCCATTGTAGCAAGGATCACATGGAAGCGCAACGCATGCAAAACAAAACCAAAGAAATTCCCGGCTCAACTTACCGACCAGCCTTCTAACCAACCCAATTATCCAGTCTAGCAGTATGTGTTAAAAACAGGGGTTTAGTCTGCACACATTTACAAATACATGCGTAAGCTACAGAGCCCCATCAAGGCATCCACAGTGGAAGCACATGCATTATAATGGATAGGCAGAGGGCAGGTGAGCCTGGAGGGAGCCCACCCCTCCTTTCAGTGGCTGCCCACCCATTAGGGACCCCCAGGCGCTGCCCCCTCTCTTCTCACCACCCGCTATTTGCAGTGGATAGATTTATGCATAGCATAAATCTATCCATAGTTAGACATCAAAGAAATCCTGGACAGCCGCACTCCAAAAATATTTGCCTTTATTCAATAAAGAGTCACCCAAAATACAGGTCACAGCAAAGTGGAACAAAGCTTACGCGTTTCGCACTACACAGAGGCTATGACTAAGCACTCTGTGTAGTGCGAAACGAAAAGATTTGTTCCACTTTGCTGTGACCTGTATTTTGTATGACTCTTTAATGAATAAAGGCAAATATTTTTGGAGTGCGGCTGTCCAGGATTTCTTTGATGTCTAATGCCGCGTACACACAGGCGGACTTTTCAATGGACTAGGTCCGGCGGACTTTTCGACTTGCCTACACACGATCAACCAAAGTCCAACGGATTCGTACGTGATGACGTACGACCGGACGAAAATAAGGAAGTTCGTAGCCAATAGCTGCCCTAGCGTCGGTTTTTGTCCGTCGGACTAGCATACAGACGACCGGACTCGAGTCAGTTGGAAAGATTTGAAACATGTTTTATTTCTAGGACCGTCGGACTTTTGGGAACAAAAAGTCCGCTGGAGCCCACACACGGTCGAATTGTCCGACGGAGTCCGGTCCGCCGGACCTAGTCCGTCGAAAAGTGTGTGTACGCGGCATAACTGCTACAGCATTGCCAGCACCTGGACTTCTAGACTGAAGGAGATGCCTTTTACTTTGATCTGACCCACATGGAGCGGTGATACTCTCTCTCTATAAATCTATCCGTAGCCGCCTCCTATTCCGGTGTTCAGCCCCTTTCAGGGCACCGGACGCATGAATTGCAGCGGCCAGGGTTTTTTTTTTTAAGCACCTGATTATAGCCAGGGGTTCAAAAATAGGGTGGACTCGGGTCGCAGAGGATGTGCTCGGAGCCCACCCAGGTGTGTTACTACAGCGAATGAACATTGTTATATTGTTGCAACACTGATCCTCCTCCCAGCCAATCGGGAAGCAGGTACGAAACTTGTTTCCCGATTGCCCAAAACGTCAGGAGATCCTATTGGACACCTAGCTCTAGACACCTAGAGGAGCAGATAGGGGACGCAACGTGGAAGCTGCTTCAGGAGAGGACACCAGAGCAGCTTTCCCCGAGCCTGCCACACTTAAGGACAAGGCTGGAAGATGGCCACATCAGCTCCGACCGCTGCTCTCACTGCCGGCATCCAGGGCAAGGACAGCGGGTGGTGGTGGGGGGCTGGGGGTGTTTGTGCCGTGCCGCAGGGGGGAGGGGAGGAACAGTTGTGCTAGTGCTGGCTCCACTGCCTTTTTTGCATCCTCTCACCAAGATATCAACAGTACAAACAAATGGTCACTGCTCTTACCTATAACTGGCCTTTGCAGCAAGGAGCACATGGAAGGGCAACGCATGCAAAACAAAACCAAAGACATTCCCAGCTCAACTTACCAACCAGCCTGCTAGCCAACCAAATTTTCTTGTCTAACAGTATGCTTTAAAAACAGGGGTTTAGTTTGCACACATTTGCTTGCAAACACATACATAAGGCCAGTTATAGGAGAGGGCAGTGGCCATTTGTTTGTACTGTTGAAATACTGGTGAGGGGATGCACTGGACACCTTTGCTGCCATAGTGCTGTGTGCTGGGTGTCCAGTGAGCCCCTGTGCCTTTAAGGAGGGGTAGGCTCCCTTCAGGCTCACCTGCCCTCTGCCTATCCATTATAATACATGTGCTGCCACTATTAAGGATCGCAAAATTTACAGTTAGGACTGCAGAAAATATTGGGGTGCCGTGAAGTGGCTCTGTAGCTTACGCATGTATTTGCAAATGTGTGCAAACTAAACCCCTGTTTTTAACGCAAACTGTCAGACAAAATAATTTGATTGTTTAGCAGGCTGGTCGGTAAGTTGAGCCAGGAATTTCTTTGGTTTTGTTGAGATCATTTAATGAGAACCTGTCATCAGTTTAAAAATTTTTTTGGACAAGTGATCGACGTCAGAATTTTTGGGCTGAAGTGAGAAGAATCTCTCAAAAATTACAATACAGTAAAAACTTGAATTGCGAGCATAATCCGTTCCGGAAGCATGCCTGTAATCCAAAGCACTTGTATATCAAAGCGAATCTCCCCATAAGAAATAATGGAAACTGAAATGATTCGTTCCTCAACCATTTATTCATATGTTCTTCAGTTTATAGTCCATAAAAAAAGATTATAGCAATGTGATAGGTTGTGTAACCATAAAATGTCCATCCACAAATGGAAGCCTCCACAAGGGGATTAGAAGCAAAATCCAGCAGCAGCTACAGAGTATAAAAGAGAAGAGAGGCGCCTCAAAGTGTAGCAATATGGTTACATTTAATGAAGGTACAACATTTAACAACTCATATGGTTGATGATTAAAAGAGGCACATCTACCCTGTTTCCCCGAAAATAAGACCTAGTGTGATTGTCGGTGATCTCTGCAATATAAGCCCTACCCCCCAAATAAGCCCTAGTTAAAGTCCTTGTAGGTCTTATTTTCAGGGTAGGGCTTATTTTCGGGGGAAACAGGGTAGAGCTTATTTGGAGGGTAGGGCTTATATTGCAGCCATCACTGACAATCACGCTAGGTCTTATTTTCAGGGAAACAGGGTAAGTATGCAGGCATCCGGGGCAAAGAGGTTCACATAGACCGGCTCTCACTGCTGTCAGTCTGCAATCGTGACCGGGAAGACTACCCTGCAGTAGAGCGATTGAAAAACGAGGCTTGAAGTGCTCGTGGAGCGCAGAGTGGAAATGAATATGTCAATGGCAGTGCGGAGGATGGTCTGTGTGGACAGCTTTACCCCGGATGCCTGCATACTTAGATGTGCCGGTTTTAATCATCAACCATGTGAGTTGATAAATGTTGTGCCTTTATTAAATGTAACCATATTACTACACTTAGAGGCGCCTCTCTTCTCTTTTATATTCTGTTGTGACATGACGCTACTCTTATATCAAGACATCACTTGTATATCAAGTCACAGTTTTGTAAAAAATGTTGCTTGTCTTACAAAACACTCTCAAACCAAGGTTCTACTGTACACCAAATCCACTTAGAACCGACCTGTTTTCTTCTGCACCATCATTCCATACCACGGAAGACTTATAAGCAATCTATCCTACCCCACTTTTTTAATGCAGCCAAAAGCTGCATACCTCATCTATAGAAGCCGAATCGACTCCCATCAATTGCTATGTGGTTGACTAAGGCCGAAGATATAAACAGAATGGAGGATCTTATCTATTCTAATAGAGATACTCCTGAAATTTTTGAAGAAGTGGTTTTCTTGGCACCAATTTACAATTTCTGCAGAATATAAATCTATTTTAGACGAATACCCCTTCAGGAGATTAGTTGGGACGATGAATGGAAGCGGTTAAACTAATTTTCTACTTGAAAAACGTACTAACATTTGTCGCCATTTCACAGGCGCACACAAAATTAAGGTTTGACACGTTGGGTATCTGTCTACTCGGCACAACCTCATCTTTTATGTTTTACCAAAAGCCAGGTTATTCATTGCATTTGTCTATCCTAAAATTTACTTGAGTGCATTTTTTACAGAAATTTTGCGCTTCGTAGACCTTTGCGGTAATATCATGTGACATTAAAAATTGGAACTTTCTCTATTTTATTCTTTAGGGCAGGAGTCCCCAACCACCGGGCCACAGCCCACTACCAGGCCGGGGCTTCTTTGACATCATCTGGTAGCAGGAAGCGTGGCAAGTGACAAAAACGCATCTGGTGGCAGGCAGCATGGCAAGTGACAAACTGCATCTGGTGGCAGGAAGCGTGGCAAGTGACAAAACCGCATCTGGTGGCAGGCAGCATGGCAAGTGACAAACTGCATCTGGTGGCAGGAAGCGTGGCAAGTGACATCCTCATCTGGTGGCAAGCAGCGTGGCAAGTGACATCCTCATCTGGTGGCAGGCAGCATGGCAAGTGACATCCTCATCTGGTGGCAGGTGACACGCTCAGGGCTCCCACTGATTCTGCATTATGGTGAGTTTAACTATTTCATTTTATATTACAATATAATAATAGAAATAATGCGCTTCAATCATCTTGACACCATACCAACCATGGTGCCAGGATGATTGAAGCGCCAACACCAGCCATTGCCCTGACAAATCGCTTAACACCCCCCCCTGCACTAGGGTGTCTGCTTTCTGAAAATATATAATATTTAGGAGCAATCTTCAGGCTTAAAATAATTTCTAAACATGTGTAAAAAAACTGCAAAAATGGGTCTGGCGGCGAAAGGCTAATGTAGCAGCCAGGAAAGGAGTAAAGGAGAATACTGATCTGGTGTCATTTATATTTATTATTATTTCAGGTACTTATATATGTGATAATTTATCCCTCAATTTAAGTTATAGTGATTTTGGAAAAACTGTAGATGCTGTGGAATTACCTGTGGAGTTCATCTCTGGTGAAATTTTTTGACATAACCTCTAATTTGATCACATTTTCAGTTTGAAAGTTTAAAAAAATCTCTTCAGCCCTTCCTGCCCGGGCTAAGCTGGCCCAAACAAATGTTTTATTGCACTAACAGGTGTGCTTGCTGGGCACGCTCTATTAACTGTATGCAGCCTCAGCTAAATGCAGTATACAGCTTTTTTTTTTTATTACTTCGGATAATTTGTAACTTCGGGTGCATTCGTATTCGTTACGTTCCCTTAAGCCTCAGACACACGATCGAATTGTTGGCCAACAAAACCGTTGGCCCAAACTTGTCTTGCATACAAACGGCCACACAATTGTTGGCCAACAAATACAAACGTAGTGACGTACTACGTGTTTTTTCAGCTTTTTAGCGCCACCCTTTGGGCGCCTTCTGCTAATTTCGTGTTAGTAGAAGTTTGATGAGTGTTGATTCGTGCTTTTCTTTTCGCGCTTTTCAGTTCGTTTCTGAACGGCCGTTCGTCAACCAGCCATGTTGCAGAATCGGAGGAGATAACGTGTTTTTTATTATTGGCCTTGGAGTTATTGCTTTGACGTTATTTTTTGATTGAATAACAATGATTTGATTTGGTATATTTTCTATATTTTTGGATGCATAGAATGCACTTTTTGGTTAAGTTCTATTGGCAGATAGCATGTCTAATTTTATTTGTTTTCTTTTTTTTAATGTACAATTAAAAAATTGTGGAGAATAATACTTGGCTATGTGTTTTACTTCAAATGACAGTTTGGGGGTAGGCAGTTACATTTAAAAAAAAATACAATGTAAAATTGACAAGGGACACCAACATAGTTGTATCTTTGTTCTTAAAATCTACAGGATAATGGTATAAATTTGGGGGGGTAAAAATGTGGGGTAGTTGCCGAGGCTATCCCATACACATAGATACCCGAAAGAACTTAAATGGACTTTCTCGGTACTGATATAACCACAAATTGATTAAAAATACAAAATTTTTATTCTGTAGCAAAATATAAACAATATCGTAAAAACACAACAATGTATACATAGACAATTAGTAAAATAGTACAATATACACCACACGGGGAACAACTCATAGCAGGTTTCCCTGGTACAGTTTCTGTTCAGGTGGGGTGTAAATATTCCTCTACCAGTTTTGCTGTAAAACCGCTTCTTCAGGAGGATGAAAAAGTCTATAAGGAAACAGTGTATTAAAAAATATACAAATGAATATACACATTGTACAGAGAGATCATTCACAAGGCATAATGATAGTAGAATAGATACGGGAAGATCTGCTCACCCAAATGGACCAGGCACGGCTAGCAACGGATTCCCACAGATATTGTACTATTTTACTAATTGTCTATGTATACATTGTTGTGTTTTTTACGATATTGTTTATATTTTGCTACAGAATAAAATTTTGTATTTTTAATTAATTTGTGGTTATATCAGTACCGAGAAAGTCCATTTAAGTTCTTTCGGGTATCTATGTGTATGGGATAGCCTCGGGAACTACCCCACATTTTTACCCCCCCCAAATTTATACGTCATTTTGGACGATGGTACTTCTCTATTGTTATCAACTTAATATTATGTGAGGCCATACTCAAGGTTTAAATACGGGATAATGGTGTTGTGGTAACTTGCCCCAAATAATTAAAAAAAAAAACATATTATTCTTGATATCACTATAAAAAAAAAGCCTTTGAAAATTTGTTTACAATAACTCCATCAGTATCACCAGCAAAGCAGCTTCATTATTATCCCATTAAAGAAGAAGAGAATTGTTCGCTGCATTTGGAGATTTCATATTTTGCCACGTCACGAATGTTAATTCTCCATTACAAACGCTAATTTACAAGACCGACCGCTTCTGGTTCATCCTTGCTTCCGAGCATGCGTGTTTGCAGTTTGGACTTTTGTCCGATGGATTTGTGTACACACGCTCGGAAAATCCGACAACAGACATTTGTCCGCGGGAAAATTTATGAACCTGCTATCCAACATTTGTCCGCGGAAATTCTGACAACAATTGTCCGATGGAGCGTACAGACGGTTGGATTTACCACCAACAGCCTGTCATCGAACATTTCCTGTCGGAAAATACGATCGTGTGTACGAGGCTTAACAGTTACTTTAGCCAAATTTGAAAGGAAATTCCAATAAAAATGTAAATCTAATCTATCCCAAATTAGTTGCTATGACGCAGAGACCCGAATAGAAAAATTACTGACTTCAGCTATGTTACCTATGATTTAACCACTTAAGCCCTGGAAGGTTTTACCCTCCTTCATGACCAGGACATTTTTTGCAATATGGCACTGTGTTATTTTAATGGTCAAATGCGCAGTTGTGCGACACTGTACCCAAATAAAATGTATGTCCTTTTTTTCTACAAATAGAGCTTTCTTTTGGTGGTATTTGATCATCTCTGCGGTTTTTAATTTTTGCACTATAAACAAAAAAAGGACGACAATTTTGAAAAAAAAAAACCAATATTTTTTACTTTCTGCTATAATAAATATCCAATAAAAAATGTCAAAATCTAATTTCTTCATCAGTTTAGGCCAATATGTATTCTGCTACATATTTCTGTTAAAAAAAATCCCAATAGGCGTATATTGATTGGTTTGCGCAAAAGTTATAGTGTCTACAAATGATGGGATATTTTTATGGATTTTTTATTTATTTATATTTACTAGTAATGGCGGCGATCAGAGAATTTTAGCGGCACTGTGAGATTGCGGCATATAAATTGGACACCTAACGGACACTTTTGACACTTTTTTGGGGACCAGTGACACTATCACAATACAGTGATCAGTGCTAAAAATATGCACTGTTATTGTACTAATGACACTGGCTGGGAAGGGGTTTAACACCAGGGGCGATCAAAGGGTTAAGTGTGTCCCTAGGGGGTGCTTACTAACTGTGTGGGGGTTGCTCTGACTGGGAGAACACAGAGATCTATGTTCCTGCTTAGCAGGAACACAAGATTTAGAACGGCGATACGCCTTGTTTACATAGGAGGGTTGCCGTTCTGCCTCTCTGGGAAATGATCGCAGGTGGCCAGGGGACATCGCGTCTGCCAGACCCACTGATTGGCTTACCCTCTGTCCAATTGGCAGGTGCGCACCCCCAGAGGCTACTGCACGAAGCAACGCACGGGCACATCGTTTTGCGCAGCCGGGCTGCCTTGCCACTGTAAGTGTGCAGAAGGCGATCCGAAAGTGGTTAATAGTTTATTATAATAATAAAAACTATAACAATAGTTAATAAATTATTTATAATAGAAAATACGAAAAACGAAATCATCCGAATGTAATTGATTCATTAAACTCGTAGGTTGAATCGCTCTTCGTTCTTTTGGATTTTTGGATTTTGGAATTTTCGGTCTTTTCTGGATTTTCCTTGTAGCCATGTCTCTGTAGGGGTTGCTGAAAGTAGTGCCTCTACAGTCCTCTCGACTGTGGCCAGTAGTCCTCCCTGGAGAATCTTAGAAGTGTTCTCTCCCAATGTCCTCTCTCCGCTCCCTCATGTGCCTCTCCTTCCAGGATCTCTTCACTCCTCCAGGATTCACCCGAGCCCTGGCCCGGGTCACCCCCCCCCCCCCCAGACTGGGGAGCTCCCCATGGGCCCCGACAGCCTTCACACTCTCTCACTCCAGCTCTTCCACCCAACAACCCCCCCCCCCCAGCTGGGCTGACCCTAGGTATTTAAAGAGGCCTGCCCCCTGCCAATCCAAGTTGGGGATTGGTCAAGGCTACTTAAGATACCCCAGGCAGCTCCACCTCTCTTCCCCTTCTAGAACTTTCTAGAAGGTAGAAGGAGGTGACAGTTAAGTGATGCTGCCTGTGAGTCATGAGCTGCTACCCTGAGCCACTCCCAGCCCATAATTAAGACAAACAGGCCTAGCAACCAGCTAGGCCTGCTTAATCTCCCCCAGACTGGGGAGCTCCCCATGGGCCCCGACAGTCTCCACACTCTCTCACTCCAGCTCTTCCACCCAACAACCCCCCCCCCCCCCCAGCTGGGCTGACCCCAGGTATTTAAGGAGGCCTGCCCCCCTGCCAATCCAAGTTGGGGATTGGTCAAGGCTACTTAAGATACCCCAGGCAGCTCCACCTCTCTTCCCCTTCTAGAACTTTCTAGAAGGTAGAGGGAGGTGACAGTTAAGTGATGCTGCCTGTGAGTCACCAGCTGCTACCCTGAGCCACTCCCAACCCATAATGAAGACAAACAGGCCCAGCAACCAGCTAGGCCTGCCTAAATTTACCTACTCTGCCAGAAAATCCTCACTCTAGCACCTACCTAACTAGAGGGTGGCACATCCTTCTTTCTGACTAAAATTTTCATATGCATTTGTCAAAAGAGTCTTTAGTTCATTCAGGTGATTCCAAATGAATGAATATGCCGAATTTCATCCGAAAACGAACTTGTAACTAAATGAATTGCACATTTCTAGTGTCCAACCAGTACCTGGACAGGTTCATCTAGCGCCCAGGGCAAGGTTGCAGAACTGCACCCCTCCCCTACAGTTAATCTGTGCTATAGAAAGGGTTTACTGCCCTGTGTCCATGTCTCTGTCTGCCCCTGCACTGCCCAGGGCAGCTGTCCCTCCTGCGCACCCCTTGTCCCGGCCCTGTGCCCAGCAAGCGCACCTGTTAGTACAGTAAATATTTTGCTTAAACTTTTTATTAAAAACTTCAATGTACATTCCGACATTTTCAAAATAGTAAAATGAATTGTTTTTCAGATGTAAGTTAATAACATTCATCAAACCGCTGCGTCTTCCTTTCCTCTTAACAAAGAGTGTTAATGGATCACGGGCAAATGTCATTTATCGTACAGGAAATATTGTGACATGCCATTTAAGTCCCGGGAACATTTTTACCACCCCTTTTTTGTCTTTCATCCAAGAAATGTCACTTGTCTCCGATGCTATATGTGTTATGTTAATGTTTCTATGAAAATGTTACACTTACTCCGCAGGCTTCGAGTACTGCTTTTTTCCTTTTCATTTTTTTCTTAACCTGCTGCTTTGAAAGTGCTCTGTGAACCGAGAAAACTGAACACTGAAAATGTGTGTAAAGGTGGAAAAGCTAAACTTTCATCAGGTAAGGAAGTGTCTGAATTCTGTCTCTTTGAAAATTATTTTTTTATCCTCAATAGCTACACTTGCATTCCCTTTATGTTTTTATTTTATTCATTTTTTTATTACTGCTATACTGCCGTATTATGGCTCAACAGTGATAGGAGATAAATAAACTTGTGGCTGCTACATATTTAACATTTTTACAGATTCGACTTCAAACTTTGATACAGAAGTGATTTTGGTGACTGTAAGCAGTGACGTCACTAGGGTTGGTGTCACCTGGTGCAGTAAAACATTGTGTCACCCCCCCCCCCATCGTCTAAAGAACTATGTACAGAGTGCCCCTCACCCCCATATACCTCCTCCTAGCATAATTCCTCTTTTTCCTTCAATAACCCCCCCCCCCCTCATCACAAATCCCCCCCCCCCAATATTCCTCCCTTAACAAAAATCCTCACCCCCATATACCCCCTTTTAACACAAACCCCCCCTCTCAGCACAAGTCATTACCCTCATATACCCCCTTTCAGCACAAATCCCCCCTCTCAGCACAAATCATCCCCCCATCTCCCCCCTCCCTGCACAGATCCCCCCCCCCCCCTTCTTAGCACAAATCCCTCCTTTTAGCATAAATCCCTCCCAAACCCGTCCTTCTTACACAAATGATCTTATGACCCCCCCCCCCCAAATCTCCCCTCTGATCACAAATCCCCACCCCCATATACCCCTTTCAGTATTAAATCCCTCTTCTTGAACAAATTCTCTTATTCCCCCACCCAAGCCACCCTCAGCACAAATCCTCTTATTTAATCCTTCCCTGCCAATCCCCCCTACAAGCACAACCCCCACGCCAATACAAAGGCCCAGAAAGGGGAGAAGAATTGGAGGAGGGAGAAGAAATTGGAAGAGACACTGGAGCTGCCATAATAAAATACTTTAACAACCTGTGAACTGGGGGGCACATGCGCGGTGCGATGAGAGGAGGACGCCTGTAACGAGAGCTCCGTGAGCAGCGGAGACTTCTATCACTCCCCTGGGGCTAAAACACACAGAATTCAGCCACCAACTACCCGCACCCCTAGGGGACTCAAAGGTGCATGCTGAAACACAAGGCTCGCTGGGGAAAGCCAGCACAAAAGTTCCTAATTAACTACCTCCTTCGGGTCCAGGAGCAGAGCGGGATGTCACGAAATGGCGCTAAGCCACAACGCGCTCCGGCTCCTGCACACAGCCAGAATACCTCCCCGGCCGCCAACTCTACAGACAGTGAGTACCCTGTTAACCTCACAAAGGCAGAGCTGGACACCAGCCTCTCTGCCATGTATGAGAAGCTTGCTGACAAGTTCAAAGTGGAACTTCAAAAATCCACTAACACGCTATCACAGGAACTTGCGCTGCTGGGGGAAGGACGGATCTGCTGGAAACAAAACATGACTAGCTCCAGCTAGCATACTCGGACCTCCGCAGGGACCATGAATCCCTTACAGACACAGTCGCCCTACTTTAATCTTCTTTAGAAGATTTGGACAATCGCAATAGGTGCAATAACTTGAGGATCAGAGGGGTCCCAGAAGAGATCATGGACCTGCTCCCGGCTGTTAAAAGACTGTTCCTGTCCTTACTACCAAATGCATCAGAAGCCTCATTTGCTTGTGTCAGGATTCACAGAGCATTGCGCCCCAAACCTCCGGATGATAAGCCCCCAAGGGACATTGTACTATGTCTTAATGACTACCTTGTTAAGGAGGATATTCTGAGAGCCTCTCGCAATACCCCTAACATTCAGCTGAACGGGACCAGGGTCCAGATATACCCAGACCTCTCCCCCGCTACGTTGGAGAAACGCAGAAATCTGAAAGAAGTCACCACAGTTCTGCAGTCTGCAAGCATACGTTATCTCTGGGGCTTCCCCTTCAAACTCCAGGTCCCCCACAACGGTACCACCCACGCGGTCACCACGCTTCAAAGTGGAAAGGAGTTGCTGGTCAAACTGGGACTTTTGGAGCCTGAGCAATTGTCCAGACAACCATCTACACCCCGCACATCACAGATCTGGGCCACTCCATCTCCTCAACGGGACCGCAGACGACAACGCCAGGGACTTTGTGAGCTACAGATTTGAGGCTCGCCTTGGATACCAAGTGAGATCGATTACAGTAACTTTGTTCGACTGTTGGCTTCCCCATTCCTCTCTGTTTTATCACTTACAGTTCTGTGTCGCAAGATGGCTTTTTTTTTTGTCTCGTTGCGCCCGCATGGTTGACTCCCTGCTCTACAAATTCACAAACTTTAGACTACTCCTGAGAGAACGACCATCTTGACCTCAGATCTGGTTGAGTCTGAGCGCTCAAATCTATATAGGTTCTTTTGAATTGATAAAAGCATTGGACTACATAGTCCTTCAGGAAGGTTTTTTTGGGAAATACCGTTTATTTTCTGTTCCAACTTCCCCCCCAACGCCATTCTAACATAGACTATATGTTGGCACTTATTTGGTGTACAAGTTTAATTGACATTTCTTTTTCTTCCTATTTATTTTTATTTTTTGGTGGTGGCTCTGACTCTAGATTGCTAAGTGATAAATGTGTTAAGGTACCTTGGTTGCTTATGAGTAAAGTGAGGCCTATGGTTAGCCACGGGCACAGTGATCCCAGGGGTCTCCTGCCTTCTAAAAAGGGTATTACTGAAGTATGCACACGGTTCTCTTTTAGATGTCATGTCAATCCTCAACCCTCTAGGTTGTACTCATGGGGATTAAGATAATATTGCACAATGTAGAGGGGTTTCATTCCATACAAAAGAGGAGGAAGGCCTTTAGATCTTATGAAAGTCTGGTGGCTGACATATTGCTCCTTCAGGAGACACATTTTTCCACCTCTAACCAACCTAGCTACTTTGATCACCATTATAGACAGCACTTCTTCACCACATTTGATTCTAGGTCTAAAGGTGTAGCCAAAAATTCATTGATATTGGATGTGCAGCATGTTTATAAAGACCCTGCTAGCAGGTTTCTGATAATACAGGGCTTAATCAATGGGAAAGCAATTACTATTGCAAATGTTTATGCTCCAAATGTCTCACAAGCATCTTTTTTTGCCTCCTTTTTTGGACAGGTATCTCTCTCCGCACCTAGTGATTGGAGGGGATTTTAACATGGTGGCCCATTCAAAACTAGACAGAAGCCGAGTTGTGAGTAATGCTAATGCTTTCCCAAAAACCTGTGCACTGTTTATTTTTTACACTACTTTTGAGGTGAATGGGTAGGGGTATGATGTACCCCATACTCATTCACATAGGGTGGGGGGCCGGGATCTGGGGGCTCCCTTCTTGTTGTTTCCGACAACAAATGTTCGATGTGAGCTTGTTGTCGGAAATTCCGACCGTGTGTAGGCTCCATCAGACATTTGTTGTCGGAATTTCCGACAACAAAAATTTGAGAGCTGGTTCTCAAATTTTCCGACAACAAAATTAATTGTCAGAAATTCCGATCGTGTGTACACAATTCCGACGCACAAAATTCCACGCATGCTCGGAATCAAGCAGAACAGCTGCACTGGCTATTGAACGTCATTTTTCTCGGCTTGTTGTACGTGTTGTACGTCACTGCATTCTTGACGTTCGGAATTTCCGACAATATTTTTTGCGACCTTGTGTATGCAAGACAAGTTTGAGCCAACATCCGTCGGAAAAAATCCAGGATTCTGTTGTCGGAATGTCCGATCGTGTGTACGGGACATTATAATTCAACACTGCCACAAATTTGTGGCAAGTTATCCTTACTACCTGGGTTAGGGTTGTAAGTTGGAGACAGGAGATCTGTTCTGCACTGCGCTGATCCCGCCTATGAGGAGCAGAAGGTTCACAGCACAACAAAATGAAAGAACAAATGCAGGCCATACCTACACTATATTTCCAAAAATATTGTGACGCCTGCCTTTACACATACATGAACGTTAATGGCATCCCATTCTTAGTTTGTAGGCTTCAATATTGAGTTGGCCCACCCTTTGCATCTATAAGAGCTTTAGCTCTTTTGGGAAGGCTGTCCACAAGGTTTCGGAATGTGTCTATGGGAATGTTTGAGCATCCTGCAATCTTCCAGAAGCGCATTTGTGAGGTCAGGCACTGATGTTGGACGAGAAGGTCTGGCTCACACTCTCTGCTTTAATTAATTCCAAAGGTGTTCTATCAGTTTGAGGTCAGGACTCTGTGCAGGCCAGTCAAGTTTATCCACCCCAAATGTGCTCATCTATGTCTTTATGGACCTTGCTTTGTGCACTGGTGTGTAGTCATGTTGGAACGGGAAGGGGCCATCCCCAAACTGTTCTCTGAAAGTTGAGAGCATGAAATTGTCCGGAATGTCTTGTTATGCTGATTCCTTAAGAGTTCCCTCCACTCGAACTAAGAGGCCAAGCCCAACCCCTGAAAAACAACCCCACATCATAATCCCCCCTCAGCCAAATGATTTGGAGCAGTGCACAAAGCAAGGTCCATAAAGACAAGGATGAGCAAGTTTGGAGTGGAGGAACTTGACAGGCCTGCACAGAGTCCTGACCCTAACCCAATAGAACACCTTTAGGATAAATTAGAGTGGAGACTGTGAGCCAGGCCTTTTCGAAATCAGTGCCTGACCTCACAAATGCGCTTCTGGAAGAATGGTCAAACATTCCCATAGACACACTCCTAAACCTTGTGGACAGTCATCCCAGAAGAGTTGAAGCTGTTATAGCTGCAAAGGATGGGCCAACTCAATATTGAACCCTACGGACTAAGACTGGGATGTAATTAAAGTTCATTTGCGTGTTAAGGCAGGCGTCCCAATACTTTTGGTAATATATTGTATGTAAAAACAACCTAAGACTTGCAAGCAGATGGCCTTTCTATTCCACTCTATCGCAGAGAGAGCACACGTGGGTATGGTACTTCTGTCCCACCGGAGCTGAAACACTGCCAACGTTCAATCAACAGGGAAACACAAATGTCAGGTCCGTGTTGAAGCATATGTAGCAGATTAGAAGAACCGGTTGATGTTTGCAGATGTATAGATATGGTTTACGTTTTATACATAAATGCAAAAATATATATATGGGTTAGAAAAAAAAAACCGATATTGTAGTTTCACTTTATGATGACTAAATACTATGATAATATTTACTTACAACAAAATGCTATATGCATTGGTGTTATCTTGTAACAGAAATTTACAAAGAAGCATTTCACAGTTGTCATGGCACTTTCTTTAACTTCAAGCAGTTACTAAGGCTGTTCTTTAAATATTAAGTAAATATTGGCACAAAGAACATCCAGCTAACACAAGCAGCAATTTTTCCATGAATGTCGAACTAAAGATGATCTTAGTTATCTTTGTAATTACATTGTGGTAGACACATAGCAATTATTAATACATCAGTTTTATCATAGCCCTAGAATAGATGGAGATTTAATTTTTTTTTATTTTTAAAGGCATTCTATATCAATGGAAGGTTGATGCAAAGTTTAGACTTTCGTCAGTTTGTAGTTGTTTTTTTTAGTCTCTTACAGCCTCAGGACATAGTTCATAGACATCAGAAAGAAAGGCAAAACAGTACAAGGCTGAGAGGTGAACCATTACTGCACAATATGCAATGTCAAATACAATTGAACAAATATTCAGAACAAAGTATAATACGGTCTGACAACATAAAATACCATCCTTCCTAGCAAGATAAATCGGCGTGTCTTTGCAGCCAAGACAAACATGTACTGTACAAATAAAGCCAATAATATAAAAAAGGATATTTGTTTTTAAAAAGGGTGTAGAGCTTAAAGCTGTAATAAACCGTTGTTTTTGTTTTTTGTGCTTTTTTTTAAATCTTGCAAGATAATGCGATAACGTGCTACTATGCGTCGCTGTTGACTAGACGCGATCTCACAGTGCAATGCTGGGTCTGCCGTGTGCCATGACTTATATTGGCAGACCCAGCATTACATCGGGAGATGGCATCCAGTCAACATCGGAAGAAGAACAGAGTGAGAAGAACCAGCAGAAGAGGGAGAAGACAGTGGAGAGTGAGAAGACCCAGCAGAAGAGCGAGAAGACAGCGAAGAGAGAGAAGACCCGGCAGAAGAGTGAGAAATCAGCGGAGAGAGAGAAGACCCAGCAGAAGAGCGAGAAAACAGCGAAGAGAGCGAAGACCCGGCAGAAGAGCGAGAAGTCAGCGGAGAGAGAGAAGACCCGGCAGAAGAGCGAGAAGTCAGGGGAGAGAGAGAAGACCCGGCAGAAGAGCGAGAAGACAGCGGAGAGAGAGAAGACCCGGCAGAAGAGCGAGAAGTCAGGGGAGAGAGAGAAGACCCGGCAGAAGAGCGAGAAGACAGCAGAGAGAGAGAAGACCCGGCAGAAGAGCGAGAAGACAGCGGAGAGAGTAGAAGAACCAGAGAGAGGAGAAGAACCTAATAAAACACTTAATAAAACACTTTAAAAACCTGTGTACTGTGTTTATTTTTTGGGTGAATGGGTAGGGGTAGAACGTACCCCATACTCATTCACATAGGGTGGGGGGCTAGGATCTGGGGGCCCCCTTGTTAAAGGGGGCTTCCAGATTCTGATAAGCCCCTAAGTGCAGACCCAGACAACTACTGGCCAGGGTTATCGGGAAGAGGCTCTTGTCCTCATCAACATGGGGACAAGGTGCTTTGGGGTGGGGGACGCAGAGACCCTGCCCCAAAGCACCCACCTTTACCATGTTGAGGGCATGTGGCCTGGTATGGTTTGGGGGGGGCGTTCTCTCGTCCACACCTTTCCTGACCTGCCGGGCTGCGTGCTCGGATAAGGGTCTGGTATGGATCTTCGGGGGGGGGGGTCCCTTAAAATCCATACCAGACCAAAGGGTCTGGTATCGTCCTGGGAACCCCACTCCAATTTTTTTTTTTTTCATTTTGGAGGGGGTTCCCCTTCAAGATCCTCAGCACACAAGTCGCCCCGCTATTCGGATCATCATGATCCAACTTCTGGTGCGACTTCTATTCAAATCAGTGGGGTCCCATAGGGAACCATTGATTTTTGTATAGTGGCAGAGAAACGCCTGATGAGGTTTAACACTTTGTATACAGCGCTAAACAGCGTTTAACAGCTTTTACCGGCGTCTGGCGTTTTTACAGCTCTAGTGCTGGAGCCTCAGAACACGCTGGTCCTGGGATTTTTTTTTTAGCTTAAAAACACATATGTCACTTACAGCTCCCAGCTGTGGATCTCTGCAGCTCCTCCAGGGTTACCATGGGCATCTTGGCTGCTTCTCTGATTAATGTTCTCCTTGCCCGCTTGTTCAGTTTAGGTGGACGGCCATGTCTTGGTAGGTTTGCAGTTATGCCATACTTTTTCCCTTTTTGGATGATGGATTGAACAGTGCTACGTGAGATGTTCAAAGCTTGTACCTGCCGGATACATCTGAATTTCCCAATTACAAAAAATTTGTTTGAATTCGATTTGGAACGAAACAAACCACACATGTCTATAAGTAACAATATAATGAGAAAAGGTGCAGTGTTTTACAATCTTAGGGCTTGTCCCACTAATAATGAAATTACTATTCAAGTGGATACCTAAAATGTGATTTATCTTAGTGAAGTAATCCGACAAAATCGGCGAGCCAGTTCCACTAGCAGAAAAATACATTTCCAGGGGCATTCCTTATACCGACTGTCTACAGAATGCCTCCATATTGCCATCTTACATTACATTTTTTGGACAGTTTTAGAAAATTAGAGTGGCTGCAGATTAATAATTTTTTAATAATCTTAATCCCTTCACGCCCACTGTACACAAATATGCATTCTCAGTGTAGCGCTGGTAGATTTTCAATCTACTGCTTATAGGTAAATTTAGTGGGTTATCTGTTTATATATAGTCAGATTTGCCTCTGTTCCAGTTTGGCTGGGTTGCATGTAATTTCACACTGTGCCTGTGGGTGTCGTTGTCACCATGGGTCGGTGTTGGAAAGGCAACACGTTGAAGTGTATGAGCGCTCCTCTGTCCCGGAGATAACTCGGTGGAGGTGGTCCTCCGAGTTGCATTCTGGGAGAGGGTATTTATGGGACAGACGCCATGTTTTAGGGTTCGTTTTCGTTCCACCTGCTGGCCCTCCTGGCCGTCAGGTATGTGCTAGGAGTACTACCTTGTGGTCCTCCGATCGGGAGGCCCACGGCGCTGCGGTGTGTGGGTGGGCCCAGAAGCCTGTCTGGGGCCTACCACAGTGGCAAAGGAATGGTCCTGGGCTCTCTGTCCTACAGGAAGAAGCTGGACAACTGAGAAGATCCCAGGGGAGGACCCGTCATGGAAGGATCATGCAGAGTGCTGGTCTGGAGAGGGGCCTGGTGACTCAGTTGGAGGACGCATCCTAAAGTAATCCTATCGTATAGTACTGCCGGGTCGGCTTAAAGGTTCTAGTGCTGTGTTTGCTATTCATCGTAAACCATTACATCCTGTGGCAGAGGATCGTACGGGGTTCTATTCCATTCAAGTCTGTGGCAGAGACTTTTGTTTGTGCTGCGTACTGGCTGCTAGGTTAATGAGAGAAACCTATCCAGGCGGGCAAAGATTCAGCTCCAAAAAGAGAGTACATTCATCTACAAGATTTCAATTCCTAATACTACACTAAGAAAAGGTATTTGAACTTCCCTGCAACTCTTCTTCTACCTCTTTCCTGCTACTTCTTTCAATTACGTTTATTAAAGCATTGGAAAAGATAATCAAGTGTCTGGTGCCTACATTGTCCGGTATTAAACTCAACGGGACCCTAGACCCGGTTCTGGTGAAATTGAGGTAACAAAGGTGACGGTAACAGCCCGCTTTAAACCAGCAGCTCCACCGTGAGTTATTGCTACATGTGGGGGCGTCATCCGGGATTGTTAGCTGTCAACCTCCCGCAATCCTGAGAAGTATTTCACAGGGAGTTTACGTTGGAATAAGTTTCTGGACTTTGTCATTTTTTTTAGGAGAAGAAGGGGTTAAAGTGCAGAACTTTATTTCTGACTGCGTAGGCTGCGGGTGAGAAGTAAAAATCCGGGAGCTACATGATCAGAGGAACAAGTGGGAGGAGCCTAACTTACTTGTTACCGTGTGGGACGCGTGTGTGTGTGTTTGGCGCCAGAAGAGAAGAGAGGCCTCGTGATCGTGCTGAGAAGATCAGAGTGCAGCCATGTCTTCTTTTCCGTTGGTACCGCCAACTATGGGACCTAAGATGTTCCCTACGAGTACCGCTGCGGGTGCTATGCTGACCGGAACCCTGCTGACAGATACCGGCATTCGTTTGAAACCGCAGGGGAGGTTTGTGCTATACACAGTTGGAGATATTGAAGGGCTGGGCATGCTTTGCCACAAGTGTGAAGGACTGGCCATACATCTCCGTCCATTTGTCCGTTGTTTGCAGTGCGGAGAATATTTGTTCACAGTGGAGCAATCTACCATGTCGCCCCGTGCTTATCGTGTGGATTGGGCTACAGAAATTGCCACAGTGGAAACTACTGCCATTGCTGCTGGAGGGCAACAGGCCGTGATCTCGTCTGCTACCGTGAGTGCTTCCGAGGAAAATGCCGCTGTTACTGTTTCCTCAGCGGATATCACCATTATGTCTACGTCTACTACACCTATCCCCATTGCACCTGTCCAGAGGAAGGTGGGATATGTGAAGGCTTCCCGCGGCCGTGGTCGAGGCCTACCCCAGAGACTACCCGAACCGGAGCCGGAGAAATATATGGATCCAGAGAAGTCCACGTCAGGAACGGGTGAGAGATCAAAGGGGAATGTATCTGGGACTCTTTGTAAATATTTGCCAGCAGAGCAGTTGAGAGACTCGGAGATAGATTCTATGTCAGATCTCTCCAGTGATGATGATTTGTTTGAAACAATGTCACAGGAACTGTTGTGGGCCCAGGGTGAAGATGTTGCTTCTGCCTTAACTTTCTCAGAGTGGACAGCCCTGGATTCTGGGAAGACATCATCCTGTGTGGAGCCATGTTTTAGGGTTCGCTTTCGTTCCACTTGCTGGCCCTCCTGGCCGTCAGGTATGTGCTAGAAGTACTACCTCGTGGTCCTCCGACCGGGAGGCCCACGCTGCTGCAGCGTGTGGGTGGGCCCAGAAGCCTGTCTGGGGCCTACCACAGCGGCGAAGGAATGGTCCTGGGCTGTCTGTCCTACGGGAAGAAGCTGGACAACTGAGAAGATCCCAGGGGAGGACCCGTCATGGAAGGATCATGCAGAGTGCTGGTCTGGAGAGGGGCCTGGTGACTCAGTTGGAGGACGCATCCCAAAGTAATCCTATCGCATAGTACTGCCGGGTCGGCTTAAAGGTTCTAGTGCTGTGTTTGCTATTCATTATAAACCATTACATCCTGTGGCAGAGGATCGTATGGGTTTCTATTCCATTCAAGTCTGTGGCAGAGACTTTTGTTCTTGCTGCGTACTGGCTGCTAGGTTAGTGGGAGAAACCTATCCAGGCGGGCGAAGATTCAACTCTAAGAGGAAAGTACATTCATCTACAAGATTTCAATTCCTAATACTACACTAAGAAAAGGTATTTGAACTTCCCTGCAACTCTTCTTCTACCTCTTTCCTGCTACTTCTTTCAATTACGTTTATTAAAGCATTGGAAAAGATACTCAAGTGTCCGGTGCTTACACTGTCTGGTATTAAACTCAACGGGACCCTAGACCCGGTTCTGGTGAAATTGAGGTAACGAAGGTGACGGTAACAGCCCGCTTTAAACCAGCAGCTCCACCGAGAGTTATTGCTACATCAGCTTGAAGAGGTTATACCGGGGTGATGCCTGCAGCTGCAAGCATCACCCTGATACCATTTTTTAGAGCCAGCAATTGGCTTTTTAGTGATAACAACTGATGCGGCTAAAAGCCGCTCAGCTGTTAGCCTTAAAGGGGTTGTAAACCTTCGTGTTTTTTCATCTTAATGCATCCTATGCATTAACACCTGGCAGTGACAGGTCCCCCAGCCCCCCCCCATTTTACTTACCTAAGTCCTGGAACTTGACCCGCCAGGGACGCGCTGTCTCTCTGCCCGGGGTTCTTGGCTCTTGATTAGATAGATTGATAGCAGCGCAGCCATTGGCTCCCGCTGCTGTCAATCAAATCCAATGACGCGGGCGCCCAGGACAGCTATGGACGCTGAATGCTGGACTCGGGAGCGCGCCCGCAAGGTAACCCCCTTTTGGGGAAGCACTTCTGATGCGGGGAGGAGCCGCGAGAGCCACCAGGAGACCCCAGAAGAGCAGGTTCGGGGCCACTCTGTGCAAAACAAGCAGCACAGTGGAGGTAAGTATGACAGGTTTGTTATTTTTTTTTTTAAAACGAACCCTTACAATCACTTTAATGAGTGGGAGGGGATGTCCCCCCCTCCCGCCGCTCTTCCCGGGCCTCCTGAGCCACCGGGAGACCCGAGCCACCCTTTGGCATGTCAGCCGGCTAGGTTGAGACCCGAACAAAGCCAAATTCGGCTTCAATCGGGTCTCCGATGTAATTTCCCGGAAGCAACATCGCAACGTCACTTCCGCTTTACTCGGCTGCCAATGGCGCCTATTTAAAAAAAAATTACAGTATTCAGAAATGCTGATTTTTGGCAATCTGAATACTTTGAAGTGCAGAGGATGGATTTGGAGTCTTTTAGACCCCCGATCCCTCCATAAAGAGTACCTGTCACCACCTATTACTGTCACAAGGGATATGACAGCAATAAAAGTGATCAGATTTTTTTTTTAAAGGGGACAATGTTAAAAAAATTAAAATAATAAGAAAAAAAAAAATTTTAAAGCCCCCCCTCGCGTGCTCGTGCAGCAAAGAAAATGCATACATAAGTTGCGCCCGTAAATGTAAATGGTGTTCAAATCACACATGTGAGGTATCGCCGTGATCACCAGAGTGAGAGCAATAATTCTAGCAAAAGACCTCCTGTAACTCTAACCTGGTAAACGTAATTTTTTTTTTTAAGAGTTGCCAATGGAGATTTTTAAGTACCGTAGTTTGTCGCCATTCCACAAATGTGCGCAATTTCAAAGCATGACATGTTAGGTATCTATTTTCTCAGTGTAACATTATCTTTCACATTATACAAAAAATTGGGCTAACTTTACTGTTTTTTTTTAATTCATGAAAGTGTCTTTTTTTCCTCAAAAAATGCTTTTGAAAGACCACTGCGCAAATACTGTGTGACATATAATATTTGTAATCATCGCCATTTTATTCTCTAGGGTTTCTGCTAACATATATATAATGTTGGGGGTTCTAAGTAGTTTTTAAGCAAAAAAATACGGATTTTAACTGTAAACAACAAATGTCAGAAATAGGCTTAGGCATGAAAGGGTTAAATTACAAAATGGCTTGTAGCAAGGGTCAGTTCTTTCTTTTGGTGAGATACCTGCAGCATATGAGTTTCTGGCTTTGTCCATCTGCTGTAGTCTTTATGAGGAGCTCACACCATCCATACATTACTTTTATGTATTTTATATCATGGAGAATTGAATAGGAGGATCAGTGGCGGCCCGTGCATTAGGGGCTCGCGGCGCCGCCCCCTCTCTTCTGCCACCCCTCTCTCACGAATAGATAGATTCATGCATTGCATGAATCTATCTATAGCCGCCGCTGCCACCCCCTATCCAGGCGCCCGTCCCCTTTTTGGATGCAGGGCGCCTGAATGGTGGTGGAGGGGGGTGTTTTTGAAGCACCTGATTAGAGCCATAGACTCTAATAGGCGTGTTAGAAAAGCAAATGACTATTTGCTTTTCTAACACTAAACTGCCTCGCTGCCAATCAGGTGCTCGGGTCTGTTACCTGTCAGCTGATTGGCTGAAAAGACAGGCACCGCTATTGGACGCCTATCAGGAGGAGAGGACGGGAGATGAGGACGGCAGGAGACGCTTGGAGGACCCCGCTCGTCGCTGTCACCCGCTGCCCCACCAAGGCAGGGTAAGTGCCGGGCAGACGGCGAGCGGGCAGGGGTCACACTGGGGGCATTCAAGGGCACATTGGCAGCATTTGATGGGCACGTTGGCAGCGTTTGATGGCACAGTGGCAGCGTTTGATGGTACAGTGGCAGCGTTTAATGGGGACAGTGGCTGCAATTGATGGCACAGTGGCAGCATTTGAGGGCACAGTGGCAGTGTTTGGCACAGTGACAGCGTTTGAGGACACAGTGACAGCATTTGAGGGCACAGTGGCAGCGTTTGAGGGCACAGTGGCAGCGTTTGAGGGCACAGTGGCAGCATTTGAGGGCACAGTGACAGCGTTTGAGGGCACAGTGGCTGCAATTGATGGCACAGTGGCAGCGTTTGATGGCACAGTGGCTGCAATTGATGGCACAGTGGCAGCATTTGAGGGCACAGTGGCAGCATTTGAGGGCACAGTGGCAACGTTTGAGGGCAAAGTGGCAGCGTTTGAGGGCACAGTGGCAGCGTTTGAGGGCACAGTGGCAGCGTTTGAGGGCACAGTGGCAGCGTTTTGATGGGCACAGTGGCAGCGTTTGATGGCACAGTGGCTGCAATTGATTTTGTGCTCCCCCAAAAATTTTGAGCACCAGAGGAGGATCTGGAACAGACAAAGGAAGGCAGGAGCACCCAAAACTCTGACGGGGGGGGGCGTAGGAACAGAGATGGAAATGATAGCAGAGAGATCTCACTGATGGAATATCTCTAAGGCGCTCAGGAAGCCAGGGGTAGGCTCAGCAACCATATGTATCAAAAATATCATATGTGAGTAAACTGATCTCTTGAAGAGTAGTCCAGAGATGCATTTATAAAGTACTGAATGTGACTTTCAGCAAACATTCACTGGTGGTGAACTGTCATTTAAAATGCATGCACCAGGTAGGTTCACCTGCAGTGAATGTTTGGTGTCAATTTAGCTGCTTAATAAATATTCCACAAGAGTTTACTAATGGTGGCCATATATTCTTCAATAAATTATCAATTTCTTTTCTGACTGATCTTCTCCAAAAGGAATAACTGATCCATATCTAGCAACCCAGAGTTTTTTTTTTTTTCTCAGAGAATAGGTGCAGGAACTGCCCTCTTTCAAGTCACCACCCTCGTACCCACCTCTGAGAACCATCTCTTGGTTTCACCCCCTACCCACCTCCCAATACCTCCCCTTCGAAAGAAAACAGAACCAAGCATAATTTTGTTGTGCAAAATAATTTGTATGGAATTTGTTAATGATAACAAGAAAAGCAGTGAAATAGACAACAACAATAGCCCCCCTACGCAGCCAAGCAATATTAGATCCAACTCCGAAACAACAGATTCCACCAGCAACATTAGACCCCCCCCCACCACAAAATACCACCCAGGAACAACAGATCCACCTCAGTAACAATAGACCCCTCCCTTAACAGTAGATCCCTCCCAGCAACAATTGACCACCAGCAACATAAGGCCCCCCCTTCCTCCTCAGCAACAATAGACCCCTTCCTTAACAATAGATCCTCCAGCAACAATGGACCTCCAGTAACAACAGATCCCCCAGCAACATTAGCCCTCCTGCATCAAAATACCCCCTAGCAACAACAGATCCACCCTAGGAACAATAGACCCCTACCAGCAACAACAGATCTCCTGTAGCCAGCATTAATAGACCCTCCAGCAACCAACAATAGACCCCTCACTAAGCAGTAGATCCCTCCCAGTAACAATTGACCTACTAGACATGTGCATGATGAAAACATTTGTTTAGTTTAGTTTCGTTTTGATTCGTTAATCTAGTTGTTTAGTTTAGTTCAATTTGGTTGATTTGTTCAATTCGTATTCGGAATTCGTACTGGGAAGTTGTATTCGGAATTTTCTTCCAATTTACCGATTTTTTTTTTAGATTCAAAATGTTCAAATCGTTCAAATTTTGAATCGGTCGAAGCGAAAATGTAATATTCTTTTCGATTTGAATGCAGCAAAGTGAACAAACAAAAGACTCTTTAAATCACCTTCGGCTTAACAAAAACAGCATTATTTCTAAATGGTACTCTAATAACACACACAACAGTGTGTGTACAGTTAGAATTTGACTGAAGTTCAATTTAAAATTCAATTCTAATTTCAATTCAGATGAATTTCGTTACGTTATTCAAAGCATTCTATAAAATTTGTTTATATTGTAATTCGGATTTATCCGAATCTCCAAATAACTAAAAATTAGTCTGAATATTAACCACTTCAGCCCCGGACCATTTGGCTGGCCAAAGACTAGAGTACTTTTTGCGATTCGGCACTGCGTCGCTTTAACTGACAATTGCGCGGTCGTGCGACGTGGCTCCCAAACAATATTGACGTCCTTTTTTCCCCACAAATAGAGCTTTCTTTTGGTGGTATTTGATCACCTCTGTGGTTTTTATTTTTTGCTCTATAAACAAAAATATAGAGACAATTTTGAAAAAAAAGCATTATTTTTTTACTTTTTGCTATAATAAATATCCCCAAAAAATATACAAAAAAACATTTTTTTTCCTTAGTTTAGGCCGATAAGTATTCTTCTACAAAATTTTGGTAAAAAAAAATTGCAGTAAGCGTTTATTGATTGGTTTGTGCAAAAGTTATAGTATCTACAAAATAGGGGAGAGTTTATGCCATTTTTATTAATAATATTTTTTTACAAGTAATGGCGGCGATCAGCGATTTTTATCGTGACTGCGACATTATGACGGACAGATCGGACACTTTTGGTGCTATTTTGGAACCATTCACATTTATACAGAGATCAGTGTGATTAAAAATGCATTGATTACTGTGTAAATGTGACTGGTAGTGTAAAGGTTAACCACTAGGTGGTACTGTAGGGGTTGTGTCCTAGGGAGTGATTCTAACTGTGGGGGGATGGGCTGTGAGTGACACGACACTGATCACCGCTCCCGATCACAGGGAGCAATGATCAGTGACAGTGTCACTAGGCAGAAAGGGGAGATGCTCTTTTACATTAGCACTTCCCTGTTCTTCTTCACCGTGAGACGATCGCGGGTATGCCCGCGGACGTCGAGTCCGCGGGACCCGTGATTACGCTCACTGAGCTCCTGGCGGGCGCACGTGCCCACAAGCCGCCTCTTAAAGGGCAACGTACAGGTACATTAATCTGCCTGTACATGCCCTTCTGCCGCAGCATATCTGCGTGAGGCGGTCGGGAAGCGGTTAATTTGGATCAAAATGAACCGCACATGTCTATGACTTGCCAGCAACATAGGACCCCCCCCCTCCCAGCAACAATAGACCCCTTTGTGGCCCAATGTAAACTACTGTATGTATAAAATATCTATGCCTGGAATTTTTATTTCATTATTTACACCTAAGGCAAACTTTTAGTTAGGTTTCACTTCATTTAAATAAGCCCCCCAACTCCTGCGATTAAAATATATGGTTAAAACAGCAGAAGACATATCATACATTGTACTGCATATTGTAGATAGTAGGTGTAAGTAAGTTGGTGTTACTTCAATTATTTATGTATATTTTTTTCCATCCCACTCATCTTCAGCTATGCTGCTCCCCACCTTCCTTATATCTTTAGTTAATATATATGTTCACAGGGCAGTTGCAATATTTACTGTAAATTTAAGCAATATAGTATGGAGCAGAGGAGGATGTGGAATAGCTAACACTCCTCATCACTGGACCTGCAAGTAATGAGAAAAATGGGAACCAAAGCCTATGGCAGATATATTTTATTTCTTTTTTTTATTATTTTATTTTATTTCTTTATTATTTTTATTGTACAGGATGGTACAAAATCCGTTTTTTTAATGGGTAAACTACAATAGTTGTGAGACAATTTTATTTTAATTTCTTTTGAAAGTTTACACATTGTGATTGTAAAGTCTCATTTTTTTTTTCTTCAAAAATAACAAAAATGTTATACTTACCTGCTCTGTAAAATGGTTTTACAACCACTTTAATATCAAATTTATGCACACATATAAATATTTTTATACTATTTTTATATATTATACTATTTTGTATATTTTTATACTATTAAAATGTCATATGGAGCCACCAGGAGGGGAAGAGTCACTACTCTGACAATTGTGTGTACTAATTACCATTTACGCTATCAAGCTCTGTAAACTAGACTTTGCTCAACAAGATAGATTTGTAGATAAGGATGAAATGGAAAATGTGAGAAGCTGAAAGCTCCACTTGCTGTAGGTACATGAAAATGTAACATATTCGTATCTTATAGTTCATATTTAAGCAGAACTTTATCTATAACAACTTGCTAAAAAAAATAATGTTCTTTAGTGAGGGACACACATTCCACATTATTAATTATGGTACCAAAATGAGTGCGTGCTGTAAATTGCCTCCAGCATTGCTCCTATTTCTTCTTGCTGGGCGCTGCCATTTTGTGGGAGCCCAGAGCCCCTGAGCAGCAGTAAATATTTAGGCTGTCAGCAGATCGGCTTCTAGTGGCTCTAATTTTTAGCACAGTGCCACAAATGTCAAAATTGGGGAGGACCTGAGCATGAGCCGAGCAAGCCCAGATTTTAAACAGAATAGGCGCTTATTTTTAATGCTTTGCAGAACTATACATGCAAGATTGGCCAGCCTGAAGTGATCTAGCAGGCCTTAATATTCTGGCTAAAGTTACACTTTAACTGAGGAAAAAAAAAATCTTGGAGTAGGCTGAGAACATCAACATTGCAATCAGACCACAACCAAAAAAAAAAAAATAGTTCAAGCATTAAGTAACTTAGGAAGCTTTAAAAGCAATAAACAATAACACATACAGTGAGGAAAAAAAGGATTTGATCCCCTGCTGATTTTGTTTGCCCAGTGACAAAGAAATGATCAGTCTATAATTTTAATGGTAGGTTTATTTCAACAGAGAGACAGAATAACAACAAAAATATCCAGAAAAACGCATTTGAAAAAAGTTATAAATTGATTCATTTTAATGAGTGAAATAAGTATTTGACCCCCATCAATCAGCTTGATTTCTGGCTCCCAGGTGTCTTCTATACAGGTAACAAGCTGAGATTAGGCGCACACTCTTAAAGGGATTGCTCATAATCTCAGCTTGTTACCTGTATAAAAGACACCTGTCCACAGAAGCAATCAATCAATCTGATTCCAATCTCCCCACCATGGCCAAGACCAAAGAGCTGTCCATGTCAGGGACAAGATTGTAAACCTACACAATGCTGGAATGGTCTACACGACCACCGCCAAGCAGCTTGGTGAGAGGTTGACAAAAGTTGGTGCGATTATTCGCAAATGGAAGAAACACAAAGTACTTGTCAGTCTCTTGCGGTCTGGGGCTCCATGCAGGATCTCACCTCATAGAGTTTCAATGATCATAAGAACGGTGAGGAATCAGCTCAGAACTACACGGGAGAATCTTGTCAATGATCTCAAGGCAGCTGGGACCATAGTCACCAAGAAAACAATTGGTAACACACTACGCCGCAAAGGACTGAAATCCTGCAGCATCCACAAAAAAAGCCAAAGAAGAAAAAAAGAAAGCACATGTACAGGCCCCTCTGAAGTTTGCTAATGAACATCTGAATGATTCAGTGGAGAACTGGGTGAAATCAGTGGGCAGATGAGACCAGAATCAGCTCTTTGGCATGAGCTCAACTCGCCGTGTTTGGAGGAGGAGGAATGCTGCCTATGACCCCAAGAACACCATCCCCGGCCAAGGCAACAAAGGAGTGGCTCAAGAAGCAGCACATTAAGGTCCTGGAGTCGCCTAGCCAGTCTCCAGACATTAATCCCATAGAAATATGTGGAGGGAGCTGAAGGCTCGACTTACCAAACGTCAGCCTCAAAACCATAATGACTTGGAGAGGATCTGCAAAGGGGAGTGGGACAAAATCCCTCCTGAGATGTGTGCAAACCTGGTGGCCATCTACAAGAAACGTCTGACCTCTGTGGCTGCCAACAAGGGTTTTGCCACCAAGTACTAAGTCATGTTTTGCGAATGGGTCAAATACTCATTAAAATGCAAATCAATTTATAACTTTTTGAAATGCGTTTTTTTAGATATTTTTGTTGTTGTTCTGTCTTTCACTGTTAAAATAAACCTACCATTAAAATTTGTATATTGTTCCTCCTGGATCTGTCCTCCAGGTCTGTGACTTTGTCTTTCAGCCAGGACAGTTCCCCATTCTGGGCAGTGTACGTGTCTAGTAGTGTGTTATGAGAGGATGTATATTCCTCCATTTTGTGTTTGATGTGGTCTACTCTGTTCCCAATGGCTTGGACCTCTGCTTGGCATTTGTTGATCCATGCCATTATGTCAGATTGAAGGGATGATCACAAGGATAGCAACATTTCTTTCATCATGTTATCAGATACTGGTCTATCTGAGGTTGAAAAGGTTGGGGTCAGTCATATAAAAAAAGTGCAGTGGCAGTGGTGCTATTGGGCCTGCTTACCTCCATGTCAGGATCTGCTTGCAGCCAGGCTGTGGAGTCCATGCGTGGTTTGGATGTCACTGGGCTCCTGGTGGATGAGCTGGAGGTCCCAAATGATGATCCATATTGTGTGTTCACTTTGAGGTGGGTTTTGCGTGACCCCTCGTGGCTTCCAAAATGTGCTGCAGCCTTGTTTACTGGCTACTGTATATTGGTGCCACTGCCATTTTGTTGTAGCCCGCGCAGTATAGGGGAGAAGAAACCTGACAGCTTGTTAGGCTGTGGCGGGTTCTTTCTGCGCCGCGTCATGCTTGGGAGCTGCACGGGCTGTGGATGGTGTCTGTGCTTGTTTTCCCTAGAGGCCGAGCAGAGCTCTTAGCTCAGGTGCCCTTCTCAGGGCTCGGTCGCCACCCCCCACCCCCCCACCACACCCATAAAAATTATGGACTTATAATTCCTTTGTCAGTGGGCAAATGTACAAAATCAGCAGGGGATCAAATACTTTTTTCCCTTACTGTGATACATTTTAGCCTCCCCCACTTTAAGTACTTCTGTCTAGCAGGGGAATGGGCCTTGTGCCCAGATCCCCCCCAAAAGGCAAAAGCAACATAGCTGTTGCTTTCAAAGCTGCCACCACATAATATCTCTCCAAGGTTCTCCATATTTTAAGAGTAAGATCTGTGAAGGCAGCTGCCTCTTCTATGAAGAACACTCAGTCTGTGGCATAATTTCCCTTGGATAGTCCAGTTTCCAGATACACTCTGCACCCTTACCTAGCCAAACCTGCTTTCCATGTGCTTCTGTTGCAATATATTTATACCTAAAAACTATTTTTTCCTGAGATAGTCAGGCACTTCTTATTTCCAAATAAGAGCAAGCAATAACAGCCTTTATATTTATCTCAATGCATGTTTCCTTTAAATGGAAGGTGTTTTACTTATTTTATTGATTTATTATGGTTATGTCTGTATATCAATATTTTGATTTTTTTTTTTTTTGCCCAACAGAGGACGCTCTTGGCTCCCTTTCATATTTTCTCATTATCACTCCATCCACAGGTTGAACTAGATAAATATAGCAATGTATGGCAAGCATTAGAAGAAGCATTAAAGCAAAACTATTGTAGACCCAAAAACGTTATATACAGTGTAGTCAAGAAGAGCCTGAACTGATCAGGGAGAAGGCCTGGAATTGTCCATGTGTTACCTTCACTAAGATTCACTGAGGATAAGGAGGCACTCTACATCTAGAGGAAAAGAGGTTTCATCTCCAAATATGGAAAGGTTTCTTCACAGTAAGAGCTGTGAAAATGTGGAATAGACTCCCTCCAGATGTGATTCTGGCCAGCTCAGTAGATTGCTTTTAAGAAAGGCCTGAATTCTTTCCTAAATGTACATAATATAACTGGGTACTAACATTTCTAGTTAAAGTTGATTACCTCTCTGGGGTCAGAAAGGAATCTTTTCTCCTGCTATAGCAAATTGGATCCCGCTTTTCTAGGGTTTTTCGCCTTCTTCTGGATCAACTGTGGTTATAGGATTGGGTATGTGGGATTGTATGATATTTTTTATTTATTTATTTTTGTATTTTTTTTTGTTTTTTATGGTTGAACTAGATGGACTTGTGTCTTTTTTCAACCTGACTAACTATGTAACTATGTAACTGTAACCAGATTAATGATGGATGGTAATTAATGATGTCATCATTGATGCTAATGAAGATATTTTCAGGAGTAATTTGGTATATAAAAGGGAACAAACACCCACTCAGCCCAAATGTAAGACTGCTTAGCTGACATTAGACCTTCTCTTCCTTGTGCAGCTCCTGTAATTATAGGAATCCAATACATCAATTAAAACAGATTGATTAACCAGAGAATTATACAACACCTCTAACCTACAGCAAAATATATATAATGAAACTGCTAATTACAGGATGCATAGCAAACTCTTAATACATGAGCAAGAAAATTACTCTAATTAAGGAAGACATTAATTTTTAACGAATTGCAAAAGCCCAGGTACTTTACTTACAGTTTGAAAATACAGCCTACAAGAACATATTTGGGGGGCACACCATACAATGCGTTTAAATTCAAGATGATGCTGCTATAAGACCTACAAACAGTACAAAATATTTTACAGCGCACACATACAAGAATGACATTTCCTGCAGGGCTAGTTAAAAACACCTGAACATATTCAAAAAATACAGGGGTTTTGGTCACACTGTATGGTCATATAGTGCTAAGCCCACATAGTTCTCCCACATAGAGGAGTTCAGCTCCCGTGGCTGAGACAAAGGATCTTCCATTCTATTACTAGAGTAGGACCCACTAATTCAGGGTACTTTGTCGCAGTAAGTGGGCTTAGCACTATATGACCATATAGTGTGACCAAACCCCCGTATTTTTTTTAATATGTTCAGGTGTTTTTAACTAGCCCTGCAGGAAATGTCATTCTTGTATGTGTGCGCTGTAAAATATTTTATACAGCCTATCATGATTTGTGAATTTACCCGAACCTGCTGTACATGATCTACTAAAATCTAAACTTACTCTGTCAGTAAATAGGTAATGTAATGATATCACATACTGGGCACATGAAAATCCATGTCTGGAAGCCATGTTGTTCAGCAATCATAACAAAAGAAAACTCACCCAAGCTCTACCGCTATACAGTGCAAGTTAATGTGCTGAGTAGTCGGTTCTCTGGCTAATTCAATTTGCAATGGATCAATAACAAGTACAATCCAGCAACTCGAGAGCTTCTTCAAAGAAAACTTTATTATAGCATAATGCTATAATAACATTTTCTATGAAGAAGCTGCTGAGTTGTGGGCTTGTACTTGTTCAGCAAATAAAGGTCGGCCAAGGTGGTTTTGGAGAACTGGGAGAGACTGCAGAAGCGAATTCCTAGGTGTACACCTCCATAGTCTTTTAACTTAACTGCTTGCCGACCATATAACATAGATGCAAGGCAGCCCTGCTGCACCAGATCACATACCTACTGTAGGACATGATCTGGCACTTCCGGGTAGGGCACGCTTACACGCGCACCACCAGCGACCCCGGCTCTGCTGTCATTTTACACAGCAGATGCCGCTCAGCGGGTGCCAGCCAATAGATTACCACCGACACCTGCCGATCGTCTTGAACACACACAGGACAGGGCCCTCCCTACAGTGTCTTGAAAAAGTAACATTTCCCACATTTTGTCATGTTACAACCAAAAACGTAAATGTATTTTATTGAGATTGTATGTGATAGACCAGGGTTTCTCAACCATGGTTCCATGGAACCCTAGGGTTCCTCCAGAGTTTGCTAGGGGTTCCTTGAGTAATGAGCAATGTCTGCCTCTCAGATAAGTTCCCACTGAGGCCATTGATCTTTTTAGCTATCTGTAAGGAGGTGATTCTTCCCAATAACCACAAGTGTAATGCCGCGTACACACGGTCGGACTTTTCGTCTACAAAAGTCCAACGGACGCTGACGGACTAAAGCTGGCTGGTAATCCGATCGTGTGTGGGCTTCTCCGGACTTTCAACGGACTTTTTTAGCCTCAAATCCGACGGACTTTAGATTTGAAGCATGCTTCAAATCTTTACGTCGTAACTACGACGGACCCCGAAGTCCGCTCGTCTGTATGCTAGTCCGACGGACAAAAAAACGACGCATGCTCATAAGCAAAAACTAAACGGAAGCACTCGGTCTAGTAAAACTAGTGTTCGTATTGTAGGTAGCACATTCATCACGCTGCAAAATCTGTGATCGTTGAATGCAGCGCATTTTATTTCTTCTTTACGAAGGCTCTATAAAGAACGAAGGTGTTTTGCTGTTCATAATCAGAGTTCTCCCAAACTGATTTCTGGATTCTTTTTCTCTTTGATCTCATGAATGATATAGTATGCATTTTAAAAACAATGTTTCCATACTAATAATACTTTTTCCCCTTTTTTTTTTTTAGGTTTGTAAAGTTAACACAAAGAACCCATTATTATTTTTTTTTTTTATAGTGATTATTTTTTAGTTTTTAGATAAAGTTAACCCAAAGCACCGTTTTTGGTTACGTAAATTTTTGGATTTTCAAGACTTACCACTTGAACATTATTAACATTAGTAATGTATTTTTGGTGTGTTTTTTTTCAAACTCAATGAGATTGTTGTCCCTTGTTAATTTAACATTGTGTGTAAAATCAATGATTTCAAAGAAAAAACATAAAGTCTTTTGCTAAACTCAAAAAATGATCCATTTATTCATGGTCAAAATAAAATAAAGAGGAAGTCAACGCTGGAAAAAGTCGGTGTACCAGAAAATTGGGATCTTGCGGAGTCCATATAAGAGGGAGCACAATCTGGTCCAAGAATCCCAGAGATCAACAGCACCAGCAGATGATCTAGATGTCCCCAGACTGTGGTCCTACAACAGCCTGCGTCTTCTGTCAGACCAGACTGAACCCAGGTCATCATTTTCTTCTCTTCCCTGCAGCCTTTCCTCCACGCTGCCCTGCAGCCTTCCCTGTAGCCTTCTTTTGAGGCTGTGGCTCTGGTGTTTCAGTTGTGGCAGGAGGAGGAGGAGGAGGAGGAGGAGGAGGAGGGGGGGCTGCCTCATGTAGTTGGGTGTTTTGTGTTAGCGTGCCCTGCAGCCCCTTATGGATTGTTTCCCCAAATAGGCGCTCACAAATGAGGCGCTGCTCCCTATTCATCTGAAGAAGCCTGCTGGCTAAGTAGCAGCCATAGAATTCTTCCGCTTCGGGAGGGCTCCTTAAAAAACGGGTGGCCTCTTGCATGAGGCGCAGGGATGCGTCCTGTGTGACCATCCCCTTCCTGGCCCTTTTTTTGGGAAGGTGGAGGGGAGGCACTTGGGATTCGGTCAGGCTCCTACTGGGCCCAGCCACCTCACTTGGCCCAGCCACCTCACTGGGAGCAGCCACCTCACTGGGAGCAGCCACCTCACTGGGAGCAGCCACCTCCTGCCTGACACTGGGCCCAGCCTCCTCCAGGATGATGGTGAATCCGGCCTCCTCCAGGCTGTCCATGGGCCTGGTCTCCTCCTGCCTGCCACTTTCCCCACATTCCTCCTGGATGGACTCATCCTGTGTATAAAAAAAGGACAATAGTTTGAGTATATTTTTTTGGGTTCATCAATGACACACAGTTTGCTTCTCATGAATAGCAAATTCAATGTGAATACTTCTCTTTAATAAAAGAGTCTAATCAGACACCCTAATTATTTCAAGCAGGTGCCAAACATATTTAGCCACTACTGTCAATTGATATGTATACACAATTTTGAGTGCAAAATTATTTTAGACAATTATAACATCCAGTTAACATCATTAATATTAGTACAGTAAATATTTGTTAAAATAATTTACCTGACTCCAGATGGTCATATCTGGTTCATCCAGGATGGAAGACCCAGCTTGCTCCTCATCAGCCTCTGCTGGGGTGGAGGGAAGGGTGGAGGGAAGGGTTGAAAGTGATGGCCTGGCTTCATTCTGGTCATCCAGAAAACGTAGTTGATTATAGTACCACAGCCTGGGTACATAAACATCATCTGCTGATGCTCCTGATCTCCTTGATTCCTGGATCTTCTTATGCTCCCTCTTATACATGTTCCTCAAGCCCCCAATTTTCTTGAGCAATGTCTCCATTGTTGCTTCCGGGATGGTCGCCTGGACAAAGGCCAGAAGTCTCTCCAGCGTTGACTTCCTCACATGCTTAGCATAATACTGAGGGTGTTTCACCTCCCACAAATTCCTCATCTCTCGATATTTGGAAATAAAAGATGTAAGGAACTCTGGATCCTTAA